>NC_043753.1:25988285-26188210 GCF_902148845.1 Salarias fasciatus
GTAAACCTGTACAAACATCAGCCCTGGTTCTGGTCTCTCTGATTCTGGGTCTAATGGCACACCGATCATGACACTCTCAGACTCATCTCTCAGTGTCTGGTCGGACTGTTGCTGCTGTATCTTTTTATTCTTCCTCATCGTCGATCAGTGAAGATGTGGCAGCAGTGAAGGTTCTTTGATGGTGTGAAATAACTTCGTCCAGTGTGCAGTCCAGGCATCTTCCTCCTCTAAATCACAGGTAGAAATGATGGTTCACCTGCTGTTTACACTGTTTAACTCATACATAGTGGTTCTGGTCCAGAGGGGCAATCTGCATGGAATTTAATCTGAAACGATAAACCCACCCTCAGTCCACGAGGATGTGAGATGTAAACCAGATCAGACTGGATTCAGGAGAACAGAACGTCGTCTCTGTAACATCAGACCTCGCTCTGCCAGCTCTGCCTGGCTGGAAGGCCTTCATCATGGTGTAGCGCACGCCATGCACGTGAACCGAGAACTCTCTGTCTGCAGCTGCCGCTGGTGAGACATCAGTTCTTCTTCTTCAGTTCTTCAGTTGGTCCACCCAGCACCGTGGCCCGGCGGAGCCAGCTCCTCAGTGTGACGGGGTTTGAGGAAGGAGAATGCAGAGCTGGCTGGACGTACGAGAAGCACCGGTGAAGTCCAGCATGGGGGAGCGCTGCAGCGCTACGAGGAGCCACATGGCATCAAGGACCCTGCAACAGAAACCTGAGCAACGAAAAGAAACCTGGAGCCTGATTTAATGCTGATCATTTATCTTCATGTTGACTGTAAAGTACAGAAAAACCCTTGAACAAGCACTGGAGGTCAAAATGTTGAATTCACTCCTGTATTAGTTTGTTTCCCATTCAGGGTTAAACACCGACACATAAGATAAACAGACAACACCACAGTTACTTCATTTTTAACATCTGTCCATGAACGGCAGAGCTGGACTCGCTTCAGTGTGGAAACAGACTCACTGTTCCTACTCCAACACTGCTTTACTACTTTCATTTATTGGTGAAAAACAATCACGAGCAGTAATTTCCATGTTGTCATGGAAACAGACATTGTTGTCAGAATGTCACCGTGTAAATATGAGACTTTTCTGAAGCAAAAACGTAGATCGAAGCTTTTTCACTTGAAACACGTAACCATGTCAGACCGGTCCAGTGGATCAGAGGGTCAAAGGTCACTGCCACCTCTCCCTGGTTTTCTCTTCATCAGATGAATGTCAGGAATAAAAAAGGCTTTTTTTGTTTGTTTGTTTGTTCTTGAGGGGTTGCTGTTGACCTATGACCTCCCAATTCCAACCAACAGGGCCAGCAGAAATGGAAGGTTTCCCCCACAGAACAGGCTCACCAGGACCACATCCAGCCGGGCCTGAAAAAACACAGAAACAGCGTCTGACTGCTGCTCATCATTTCCATTCTTCACTGTGAGACTTTTTCTCTCACCCTCTCTGACTTCTGCGCTGCCGTGGTTTCTGCAATTCAGAGCAAAGACGATGACTAGTTTGACATAAAATGAAGCCCCGACTTGATGTTCGTTTGGAATAAAGAGGAGGAAATAAAGCCAAAGCAGGTCCAGAACCAAACGGACGGCTAAAGAAGACCAGAACCTGGACCGCCTCTGATCTGGAGCATCGAGGCCGATAAGATCCAGAAAGCTCACACTGTTTTAGGAACCTGCTCTTCGTGTGCAGAGAGGGAAAGAAATTCACCTCCTCTGGCCCTGATCCACAGCGCCTGGAGCTCCAGCAGGAGGAAGAACAAAACCTCCCAGGCCACAAATCCTCCCATCACCTTCAGCAGCCACCGCTGCACAGAGCCGTCCATCACCTGCAGGCCGGTGAAGATGCTGGCCACTGTGGAGAAACACCGAGTCAGAGACTCCGAGCACATGCAGGAAAGCAGCAGTGACTGAGGTGAACTGACCTGATAACACCTTTACCAGCCCCGCCATCAGAGCATGAGACCAGCTGAACAGAAACCTCCTGTCACAGACAACACAGCCTTCTCATTACTGAGAAATGCATGTCAAACAAAGAGAAAGGAAGAGTCCTGTCCTGTTGAGAGCTGCATTTTTTCCATCGTTCCTCTCAGCTTTGTCCTCTACATCAACTGTCTGTCTGTGTTGGAGGTTGGAGAAAATTCCTCTCAGCCTTCTCGCTGCTTTTTGTTCAGTGTGTCAGTTGTTCCGTTATATGGATTCCTTCTGTGATCTCTGTCCATTGATCCCAGGTTGAGAGGTTTATTTCACATCGTTTCCATTGTGGACTCTGTGGACCATGTCCTCTTCAGAGTCCCACCGGATTCATACGGAGGCCATTCTTCAGTGTCTGCAGAGCTATATCAACACTTTTCCAAAACCTCTGCTTTTTAGCACATTTCAAAACTATGTGTACATAACCTGTGTTTAATGCTCAACATTTTTTCCAGCATCTCAGATTTATACTCAAGTATGTGCTCTTCAGCTTGGACAAGATAAAAAATAAGACCAGGTTTCCAGCAGAGCTCCCACCGTATCCACCAGATGGTGGATGTTTGGTGTATTCTCCACAGATTTTGCCACTTTTCATCTGAGATCTGTCTGTTACGATACATTTCCCATGTCTCTTTTATATAATTGATAGAATTATTGTTTGACAGTTTATAATCTGTTAAAGATATTCTGAATTTTGGACCCTTCTTGGTGGCTACTGGCCTTCCAGCTCCGCTTCCTGCTGGTGCATGCAGGTGGATTCAGTGACAGGCTGAGCTGACTCCATCGATGTCCAGACCTGGTACTCCGCGTTCTGAACAGTTCCCGGTCTGGACCTGGTACTCTGGGTTCTGTACAGTTCCTGGTCTGGACTTGGTACTCTGGGTTCTGTGCAGTTCCTGGTCTGGACCTGGTACTCTGGGTTCTGTGCAGTTCCTGGTCTGGACTTGGTACTCCGCGTTCTGTGCAGTTCCTGGTCTGGACCTGGTACTCTGAGTTCTGTGCAGTTCCTGGTCTGGACCTGTTGGTCTGTTCTGTACAGCTGTTGGACCGTCCAGTTCTGTTCTCACAGCAGACCGGTCTTCCTCACTAGTTTGTCCAGATGTGTGGCGTCATTCTTCTGTTTCCTGCCTCCTCAGCACACCGTCAAGTAGAGCAGACAGACCGCTACACCGGAATGATAGAACACCTGCAGCTCTCTACTGCTGAACAGGAGAACATCTGAAAGAACCTGGTGCTGACCTGAACCTCTACTAGTCCGTCTCCAACCTTCCCTTCATCTGAAAAACACTTAAAGTGTTGTTGCTGCACGACTACAGTCCCACCTGGACACGAACAACCTCCATGAACCTTTCCAATCTGGTTTTGGACCAAAACACAGTCCTGGTCACTGATGACCTCCCCGGTGCAGCAGACTCCAGACGGCCTACTGTTCTCAGGGTAACTCAGCACAGCATTCCACACCATCTCCCATCTGGCCAGCACTGGGACACTGTTGCTGGACTCTCCTGGTTCACATCTTACTTTACCATGACAACTGATGGAACTAAGGAATCAGAAGTCAGGGTGTTTCGGTGTCTCATTGGGTGTCCCCCAGGGGTCAGCCTTGGGCTCATTTCTTGTCATTATTTCCGTCCTCCACAGGCTGGTCCTCTGTCTCCAACAGTAGGTGCAGGTTCTTTGCTATGCTGATGACACACAGGTCTTCATCATCCAAACCACTGCTGCCGTCCCTGCCTCCATCTTCACCTGTCTTGAAGACATCGGGAGCTGGATGAGCAGGAACCACCTGAAGCTGAATGGCAAGAAAGCCAAGGCTCTGCTCATCAGCTCCGAATGCCCCCGTACCAGACTACCAGACCCGTAACACACTCCAGGTCCACCCTTCACTGGAGACAGGGTCCCTGTTTCCTTCTCCCTTCAGGTCAAGAGCCTCAGTGTCCTGCACTGACTACTGCAACACCCTCCTTCACCAAAGCCCCCAACAAACTCATCAGCAGACTGCAAATCCTTCAGAACTCAGCCACCTGGATCATCATCAGACCACGTCACCCCTGTTCAAAACCACACTGACGAGAAAAACCTCCAGCTCCACCTCCCTCTGTGAATAAACTCCTCAGCCTCTGCTAGCCTGCGAGCCGTCCCCACATCACGCCTCAGCCTCCAGAGGCGTATGGAGTATTTGCAGCTGACGTCACACCCGGCCTCGCAATGCATGCCGGGATTTCGCCGCCATGTTGGAGTGAAAACAAACCCGGAGCGACACAGTGTTTCTGGTGTGTTCGACAGAGAAGTCCGCATCAAAGTAGTGAAAAAATGGTTCTCAGCTGTGTAGCAGCTGGTGTAGCAGCTGGTGTAGCAGCTGGTGTAGCAGCTGGGTGTAGCAGGTGGTGTAGCAGGTGGTGTAGCAGCGGGTGTAGCAGCTGGTGTAGCAGCTGGTGTAGCAGCTGGGTGTAGCAGCTGGTGTAGCAGCTGGTGTAGCAGCTGGGTGTAGCAGCTGGTGTAGCAGCTGGGTGTAGCAGCTGGGTGTAGCAGCTGGTGTAGCAGCTGGGTGTAGCAGCTGGTGTAGCAGCTGGTGTAGCAGCTGGGTGTAGCAGCTGGTGTAGCAGGTGGTGTAGCAGCTGGGTGTAGCAGCTGGTGTAGCAGCTGGTGTAGCAGCTGGGTGTAGCAGCTGGTGTAGCAGGTGGTGTAGCAGCGGGTGTAGCAGCTGGTGTAGCAGCTGGTGTAGCAGCTGGGTGTAGCAGCTGGTGTAGCAGCTGGTGTAGCAGCTGGTGTAGCAGCTGGTGTAGCAGCTACAGAGAGAATAAAGCAGGACCGTCGTTCCCCAGGTTTACAGAAGATGTAGAACGGAGAGAGGAGTGGATCGCTGCACCTCGGCCTGCTGGTGAGGAACACACATCGAAGCAGTGGCGACCAGCAAGAACCAGACGAACGTTCTGTTGGAGGTGTGTGTGCTTTTATATATTTGCCCTCTTCCTCTGTTAAACTGATGATTGATACCATCAGGCGTCTCTTCCTCTAGTACTGTTCTGTAAACCTCGCAGAGACGGCAGAACCAGCAGAACCAGCCACGGCCAAGCTCTGAGACCAAGAATAGATCCTCAAACAAAATGCAGGCCTGAAAACTGCTTTGTCCGTTTAAAAATTCCTTTCAGCACATTTCGACTTGTCTGTCCTGTGTTTTAGTCCATGCTGATCGGAGCCTTAACCTGTCGTTTTCCTCTCTTCATCGAGGCTCTGGCTCGTTTCTCTCCCCCTCCCCTCCAGCAGAGCCCGGGTCTCCTCTGCACCCAGACTAATGTGTTCCGCACGTTTAATGTCCTCATGTTAGTCTCAAAGCTGCAGCCGCTCAGCTTTAGTTGATCCAAATTAATTAATATGGATCACGAACCAATCGAGATCCATATTAATGAATTTAGTAATCTGGACTCGGTACATCAGCCTCAGCAGGGATCATAACGTTATCTGAGTGGCATATGCAGTTTAATGTTGATTTTCTTTTTCCTCATTTCTAAATTGTTTCAGGACCTGTCAGCAGCGATCCTGTCTCCTGCATACACACCATCGATCTTCCAACACCTGCCATCCCCCAAAAACCACAAACACAGCAAGCTCTTCAAGCTACATGCACAGAGAGGACGCAAAAAGAAGAAGACACACTGAAGCTGCAGAGTGTTGTTAACCCTGCAGGAAGCTTCTCAGGACGTCCCCAGCCAGAAGACATGCAGCAGAGACAGTGGTGGACCTGGAAATGGAAGCTGATGGGAACAACTGTGCTTTTCTAGTCACTGTTTATATGGATAAATGCTTACTTGTGGAATCCAGACATGAGGAACATTTTTTTAGAACAGGTGAGAAATGATGGGGAGCCTTGAAGTACAGGTGGATTTTATTGTTTGACATTTAACCCTAAAGAATGTAAAGAATGACAAACACTGCAATAAATGTCGTTAATAAGCCACACAAGATCTGTCTTTCTCTCTCGTCACATGCTTCTTTTAGTTCTAAACAATACAGAACATTTATTAATCTGCTTCTGAAAGACCTGGAGACTTGAGAACATGGTTTGTCAGCAGAATGGCCTCTCAGCTGCAAATTGTTTAATTCTGTCATCTTCTCTGTAGGAGGGACACTTGATTCCAAGGATCAATGTCCACAACAAAGACATTTTATCATGAGTCTGGAGCGGCCCCTCAGTGTGGATGTTCTGGCAGGAGGTGCAGGCCGGCAGCTTCAACCACTGCAGCGTCAGCTTCCTGGTGGATCTGCTGCACAGCATTCTGGGACTGTGACAGGCTGTGTTTTCATGGTCTCACCCCCACCTGAAAGTTTAAAACAATGAAACCTTTATGAACACATTAAAAACATCACTGGAAAGGACAAACAAGCTCCAGTATATTATGCTCCCATGTAAGATCCCCCACATGTTATTACCAATTTTATGCACTACTTATCTTGTATCATCCAAATATCCAGAGAAGAAATGTAATAAAAAATCGACCATTATTCATGAGCATGTGTAATAAAGACATTTGGCACTGTGGTTTCAATGTCAGTATTTCAAATAATTTCACAAAACAGACACAACTGAACTGATGTGATGTGACAGTGTTCATACCTGTTTGCCTCAGAACTGAATCTGTGTGATTCTGGGAAGGAGATTCTCTTCAGTAAAGGTGAGGAGGGATTCTGGGAGGTCCTGGCTGCTGTCACTCTGCGGCTGTGTTCAGACCAGAGTGTGTGTTGCTCTGTTCTTCACTGTGCTTCACTCTGTACAGTTGAAAAAAAGAAAAAAAACAATCAGCTGAATTATAAAATACCGGGAGTTCCTGCGGCTGCTGTCTTCAGTCACCAACTTGTTAAATAAACTGCCTTTTAAGACAACAATGTGTGTGAA
The DNA here is from genome assembly GCF_902148845.1 of Salarias fasciatus. Lineage (NCBI taxonomy): Eukaryota > Metazoa > Chordata > Actinopteri > Blenniiformes > Blenniidae > Salarias > Salarias fasciatus. Next base: position 25,995,169 of record NC_043753.1, read on the forward strand.
ATGTGGGAAGAGCATTATAAAAAACAATTCCAGTTCTGTATTGCCAACAACTTAGGACCATTTCAGTGTTGCTGATGATCGCTTTTCCTCAGAAACGAACATATAGAAACACCGACTGTGAGTTTTTCCATGATGAACAAGTGTATTTTGGCCTGGAGTTTAACATTGACATGTAAGTTAGCAGATCTACGCACCTTAGACTTTATAGGAACGTTGTCCGTGTTCACGATTCGATACTGTCCCAGCGCTCCCACGAAGCCAGAAAAAACAAATACTTGTAGGAATCCAGGCTCTTGTACGCAGAAGAACTGTCGGTTAGATAACAGTAAATGTCGGCGTCCTCCAGATCGGGGAGTTCTTGAATCTCAGCCGTGGATACGGGTCCTGCTGCAGCCTGAAATCCGTAGTTCCTCCCGGTACCGGTCTTTGTGTGTTACGTCAAGATTGTCCACTTGATCTGACAACACAACAACATCCCTGCTCTCCTGATCAGTCGACATTTTCAACGTTAAAGAACACCGAGTGTGCACTGCTCTCTATGGATGACAGCGCGTATCACTGTTTGTTTTCACTCCAACATGGCGGCGGTCCTCCGGTTGGCTACTTCCGGGTCACGTGACTGCAGATACTCTATAGCACCCATCTGGGTTTCAGAGTCTTCTGGAACTCCCTCCATCCACACAGAAGACAGCCGCACTCCTTCACATCATTCAGATCATAAATCAGATCTCAGCAGGTCAAACAGGTCAAACAGGTACTGATTCATGATTCAGCCCCTCCCCCGTCACTCTTCCTAACTCAGCTGACTTGGACAAGCCTTTGCCACTGTTCACGTTTCTAGATGAGATGTTTCTAGAGTTACTTCAGGTGTTCAGACTGTTCAGACTTTGCCAGGTTGAAATCAAATATATCATACAAAAACCCACAGGAGAAGATAAAGAAGGACTGATGTGGGACTTAGCCTGAGGTATATTGGACACTGTGCACTGCACTTGTTTTCAACATTTGTTTCTTTATTTATTTATGTATTTATTTACTTCAGTAATGTAAAATCATATTAGCTTTGTTATATGTAACATCAATAAAAATGTTGAATCACTGTCAGTCATTATTATTAGTAGATGAAGGTACTTGGAGAGACATGGTTGGAAACAAAAATAAGAAGCAGTGATTCAGAAGTTTAAAGGCAGGAGAGGAGACGTACCGGGGGTGATGTGGTCCGGGACGCAGCAGCGCCAGCAGGGGCTGGAGGCAGGAGAAGGTCAGGAGGAGACAGCCCAGGACAGGATGGGCTCCCTATTGGTCGGGTGGGGACAAAGAGACGGTAGTAGGGGGTTTTCCACTTCCAGATCATTAAACTTCGAAGAAGGATGAACTTACCCCGGACCACGCCTTAACGTGAGAGAATGGCAGGACGAAGGCAACGACAGTGGCTGCTACTGTCACACTCATTAGCATGACGTGAATCTGCAGAGAGACACAGTGAACACCAGACAAACAACGTTCAGAGACAACGTCACGTCAATAGCGTCCAGAGACAGCGTCACGTCAACAGCGTCCAGAGACAGCGTCACATCAACAACATTAAGAGACAGCAGAGACAGCATTACGTAAACAGCGTTCAGAGACAGCATCACGTCAAGTGACAGACATAATGAAATAATGAATTTCCGGTCATTATCCAGTCTTACCATGAACCACAGCTGTTTTCCACACAGCCTGTGTTCGCTGCCAGCTCCTCTCAGATACCTGGCCACCATCATTCCCACAGATCCTGAGCCCATCCAGGCCGTCAGCATCAGAGCTCCTGAAACACACCGTCAGCATCAGAGCTCCTGAAACACACCGTTAGCATCAGAGCTCCTGAAACACACCGTTAGCATCAGAGCTCCTGAAACACACCGTCAGCATCAGAGCTCCTGAAACACACCGTCAGCATCAGAGCTCCTGAAACACACCGTCAGCATCAGAGCTCCTGAAACACACCGTCAGCATCAGAGCTCCTGAAACACACCGTCAGCATCAGAGCTCCTGAAACACACCGTTAGCATCAGAGCTCCTGAAACACACCGTTAGCATCAGAGCTCCTGAAACACACCGTTAGCATCAGAGCTCCTGAAACACACCGTCAGCATCAGAGCTCCTGAAACACACCGTCAGCATCAAGACCCGTCGGCGTTTCTGGTTTAATGTTTGGGAATCCTCCCTTCATCACCGCTCCATCCTGTCTCAAGTCCCACAAAGTATCGGCAGAAATAAGTGTTTTTATTTCTACGTCATATTTGAACCGGTGGAAACAGAACAAGATGAAATGAATCACTCTAAACTGTGGAGAGTCGCTGCCAGGCCACGGATCCTTGTATCGTCGTACTTCCTCTCTTCGCTGCACTCTTTATTATTGCCGACTCTCTGTCTCTGTCTGTCTCTCTCTTCCTGTCCCCCTGTCCGTCTGTCCCCCTGTCAAGTCCAGCATCATGTCTCAAGATTCACACTCAATAAAATGAATGAAGAAATCACATCAGCAGCAGCAGGATCCCGCTGGGGATTATGGGTAGAGTTGGGGTAGAGGTCTGGGGTTGGGTTTAAAGGTTAAGGTAGAGGATTGGGGTTAAAGGTCAGGGTAGAGTTGGTTATAAAGTTCAGGGCAGAGGGCTGGGGTTAAAGGTCAGGTTAGAGGGCTGGGGTTAAAGGGTTAGGGTTAAAGGTCAAGGTAGAGAGTTGGGGTTAATGGTCAGGGTAAAAGGCTGGGTTTAAAGGTCAGGGTAGAGGGCTGGGGTTAAAGGTCAGGGGTTGGGCTTAAAGGTCAGGGTAGAGGGCTGGGGTTAAAGGTCAGGGTAGAGGGCTGGGGTTAAAGGTCAGGGGTTGGGCTTAAAGGTCAGGGTAGAGGGCTGGGGTTAAAGGGTTAGGGTTAAAGGTCAAGGTAGAGAGTTGGGGTTAAAGGTCAGGGTAAAAGGCTGGGTTTAAAGGTCAGGGTAGAGGGCTGGGGCTAAAGGTCAGGGTAGAGGGCTGGGGTAAAGGTCAGGGTAAAAGGCTGGGGTTAAAGGTCAGGGTAGAGGGCTGGGGCTAAAGGTCAGGGTAGAGGGCTGGGGTTAAAGGTCAGGGGCTGGGGTGAAAGGTCAGGGTAGAGGGCTGGGGTTAAAGGTCAGGGTAGAGGGCTGGGGTTAAAAGTCAGGGGTTGGGGTTAAAGGTCAGGGTAGAGGGCTGGGGTTAAAGGTCAGGGTAGAGGGCTGGGGTTAAAAGTCAGGGGTTGGGGTTAAAGGTCAGGGTAGAGGGCTGGGGTTAAAAGTCAGGGTAGAGGGTGGTTATTGAGTTCCTACTTTAAGGTCCAATCTCCAGGTGGAGGACAGTGGGGACGGACGCTGTCTCACCGTGGGCTCTGATGATGTGAGGCCATCCTGCTGTCTGGACTGGTGCAGGCTGGGAAATGTCCACCCTGCTGGAGCTGATGAACGTGTTTCTGTGGAACTGGATGTGACCTGAAAGAAGAGATGAAGCCTCCAGTCAGACCTCCAACGGTTCCAAACGTCCTGCTCAACAGTTCACAGTCAGCCTCTCGCTCTAACGTCCCTCACGTCTGACCTCTGTCCTCCAGAGAGAGGAGGAGGAGGAGGAGAGATGAAGCTATCAGCTAGTAAAAATACAGGCTGAAGTGGTTTAGCTGACACTTCTGAGCTTGGCAGAACAAAGACAGTACAAACAAAACAGATGGTTTGATTACCATTCTGACTGGGTCCATGAGCAAACATGAGGTAGTAGCTGGTGTTGAGTCCGGAGCTCCTCTGAGTGGAGATGAGGTTCATGGAGGTGAAGGAACAGGAGAGGACTCCGTCCCGCTCCGAGGCTTTCACATCAGAAACATTTCCCTGTCGGAGAGGAGTCCCAGAGGATCAAGCCCGGCCACAGCACAGCGCCCCCACCTGGAAACGGCCGGTTACCAGAGGAAGCATGCGCGGAGCGGTCCGTCCCACCGAGAAGGCCCGCCGCACCTCCACCAGCCCCTCCGCCCCCAGGACGCAGATGTAGATGTCGTCGTTTCCCTGCGGAGACACACTGTGAGCTGCTGCCAGGCTCTGCATCATCACATGGAGTCAAACATCCAACCTGATGGCCAGGAAGAGCATGGAGACGGAGGAAGACCAGAATTCTATCTAAACCTGTCTGTTGGCTGCAGCAGGAAGCAGCAGGAAAGTCAGGAAGCATCAGGAAGCAACAGGAAGCAAAAGGAAGCAGCAGGAAGCAGCAGGAAGCAGCAGGAAGCAGCACGAAGCATCAGGAAGCAGCAGGAAGCATCAGGAAGCAACAGGAAGCAAAAGGAAGCAGCAGGAAGCAGCAAGAAGCAGCACGAAGCATCAGGAAGCAGCAGGAAGCAGCACGAAGCATCAGGAAGCAACAGGTAGCAAAAGGAAGCAGCAGGAAGCAGCAGGAAGCAGCAGGAAGCAGCACGAAGCATCAGGAAGCAGCAGGAAGCAGCAGGAAGCAGCAGGAAGCAACAGGAAAGAAAAGGAAGTATCAGGAAGCAGCAGGAAGCATCAGGAGAGTCAGGAAGCAACGGGAAGCAACAGGAAGCAACAGGAAGCATCAGGAAGCATAAGGAAGTATCAGGAAGAAGCAGGAAGAAGCAGGAAGCATCAGGAAGCAGCAGTAAGCAGCAGAAAGCAATGGGAAGCAGCAGGAAGCATCAGGAGAGTCAGGAAGCATCAGGAGAGTCAGGAAGCATCAGGAAGCAGCAGGAAGCATAAGGAAGCAGCAGGAAGCAACAGGAAGCATCAGGAAGTATCAGGAAGAAGCAGGAAGCATCAGTAAGCAGCAGAAAGCAACGGGAAGCAGCAGGAAGCATCAGGAAGCATCGGGAAGCATCAGGAAGCAGCGGGAAGTATCAGGAAGCAGCAGGAAGCATCAGGAAGCATCAGGACGAAGCAGGGAGCATCAGGAAGCAGCAGGAAGCAGCAGAACGCATCAGAAAGCAGCAGGAAGCATCAGGAGAGTCAGGAAACATCAGGAAGCAGCAGAAAGCATCAGGAAGCGTCAGGAAGCATCAGGAAGCAATGGGAAGCATCGGGAAGCAGCAGGAAGCATCAGGAAGCATCAGGAAGCAGCAGAAAGCAATGGGAAGCATCGGGAAGCAGCAGGAAGCATCAGGAAGTATTGGGAAGCATCAGGAAGTGGCAGGAAGCATCAGGAGAGTCAGGAAGCAACAGGAAGCAACAGGAAGAAAAAGTAAGCAGCAGGAAGCATCAGGAGAGTCAGGAAGCAACAGGAAGCATCAGGAAGCATCAGAAAGCAGCAGGAAGCATCAGGATAGTCAGGTAGCAGCAGGAAGCAGCAGGAGAGTCAGGAAGCATCAGGAAGCAGCAGGAAGCAACAGGAAGGATCAGGAGAGTCAGGAAGCAACAGGAAGCATCAGGAAGCAGCAGGAAGCATCAGGAGAGTCAGGAAGCATCAGGATAGTCAGGAAGCATCAGGAAGCAGCAGGAAGCATAAGGAAGCAGCAGGAAGCAACAGGAAGCATCAGGAAGCATCAGGAAGTATCAGGAAGAAGCAGGAAGCATCAGTAAGCAGCAGAAAGCAACGGGAAGCAACAGGAAGCATCAGGAAGCATCGGGAAGCATCAGGAAGCAGCGGGAAGTATCAGGAAGCAGCAGGAAGCATCAGGAAGCATCAGGAAGAAGCAGGGAGCATCAGGAAGCAGCAGGAAGCAGCAGAACGCATCAGAAAGCAGCAGGAAGCATCAGGAGAGTCAGGAAACATCAGGAAGCAGCAGAAAGCATCAGGAAGCGTCAGGAAGCATCAGGAAGCAATGGGAAGCATCGGGAAGCATCAGGAAGCAATGGGAAGCATCGGGAAGCAGCAGGAAGCATCAGGAAGTATTGGGAAGCATCAGGAAGCAGCAGGAAGCATCAGGGAGCAGCAGGAAGCAACAGGAAACAGCAGGAGGCATCAGGAAGTATCAGGAAGAAGCAGGAAGCATCAGGAAGGATCAGGAGAGTCAGGAAACATCAGGAAGCAGCAGGTAGCATCAGGAAGCAGCAGAAAGCAATGGGAAGCAGCAGGAAGCATCAGGAAGCATTGGGAAGCATCAGGAAGCAGCGAGAAGCAGCAGGAAGCATCAGGAAGCATCAGGAAGTATCAGGAAGAAGCAGGAAGCATCAGGAAGCAGCAGGAAGCAGCAGGAAGCATCAGAAAGCAGCAGGAAGCATCAGGAGAGTCAGGAAACATCAGGAAGCGTCAGGAAGCATCAGGAAGCAGCAGAAAGCAATGAGAAGCATCGGGAAGCATCGGGAAGCATCGGGAAGCATCAGGAAGCATCAGGAAGCATCGGGAAGCAGCAGGAGAATCAGGAAGCAGCAGGAAGCATCAGGAAGCAATGGGAAGCATCGGGAAGCAGCAGGAAGCATCAGGAAGCATCAGGAAGCAGCAGAAAGCAATGGGAAGCATCGGGAAGCAGCAGGAAGCATCAGGAAGTATTGGGAAGCATCAGGAAGTGGCAGGAAGCATCAGGAGAGTCAGGAAGCAACAGGAAGCAACAGGAAGCAAAAGGAAGCAGCAGGAAGCATCAGGAGAGTCAGGAAGCAACAGGAAGCATCAGGAAGCATCAGAAAGCAGCAGGAAGCATCAGGATAGTCAGGTAGCAGCAGGAAGCAGCAGGAGAGTCAGGAAGCATCAGGAAGCAGCAGGAAGCAACAGGAAGGATCAGGAGAGTCAGGAAGCAACAGGAAGCATCAGGAAGCAGCAGGAAGCATCAGGAGAGTCAGGAAGCATCAGGAAGCATCACTAAGCAGCAGAAAGCAACGGGAAGCAGCAGGAAGCATCAGGAAGCATCGGGAAGCATCAGGAAGCAGCGGGAAGTATCAGGAAGCAGCAGGAAACATCAGGAAGCATCAGTAAGAAGCAGGGAGCATCAGGAACCAGCAGGAAGCAGCAGGAGAGTCAGGAAGCATCAGGAAGCAGCAGGAAGCAACAGGAAGGATCAGGAGAGTCAGGAAGCAACAGGAAGCATCAGGAAGCAGCAGGAAGCATCAGGAGAGTCAGGAAGCATCAGGAGAGTCAAGAAGCATCAGGAAGCAGCAGGAAGCATAAGGAAGCAGCAGGAAGCAACAGGAAGCATCAGGAAGTATCAGGAAGAAGCAGGAAGCATCAGTAAGCAGCAGAAAGCAACGGGAAGCAGCAGGAAGCATCAGGAAGCATCGGGAAGCATCAGGAAGCAGCGGGAAGTATCAGGAAGCAGCAGGAAGCATCAGGAAGCATCAGGAAGAAGCAGGGAGCATCAGGAAGCAGCAGGAAGCAGCAGAACGCATCAGAAAGCAGCAGGAAGCATCAGGAGAGTCAGGAAACATCAGGAAGCAGCAGAAAGTATCAGGAAGCGTCAGGAAGCATCAGGAAGCAATGGGAAGCATCGGGAAGCAGCAGGAAGCATCAGGAAGCAGCAGAAAGCAATGGGAAGCATCGGGAAGCATCAGGAAGCATCAGGAAGTATTGGGAAGCATCAGGAAGCAGCAGGAAGCATCAGGGAGCAGCAGGAAGCAACAGGAAACAGCAGGAGGCATCAGGGAGCAGCAGGAAGCAACAGAAAGCAGCAGGAGGCATCAGGAAGTATCAGGAAGAAGCAGGAAGCATCAGGAAGGATCAGGAGAGTCAGGAAACATCAGGAAGCAGCAGGAAGCAGCAGGAAGCAGCAGAAAGCAATGGGAAGCAGCAGGAAGCATCAGGAAGCATTGGGAAGCATCAGGAAGCAGCGAGAAGCAGCAGGAAGCATCAGGAAGCATCAGGAAGTATCAGGAAGAAGCAGGAAGCATCAGGAAGCAGCAGGAAGCAGCAGGAAGCATCAGAAAGCAGCAGGAAGCATCAGGAGAGTCAGGAAACATCAGGAAGCGTCAGGAAGCATCAGGAAGCAGCAGAAAGCAATGAGAAGCATCGGGAAGCATCGGGAAGCATCGGGAAGCATCAGGAAGCAACAGGTAGCAAAAGGAAGCAGCAGGAAGCAGCAGGAAGCAGCACGAAGCATCAGGAGAGTCAGAAAGCAGCAGGAAGCAGCAGGAAGCAGCAGGAGAGTCAGGAAGCAGCAGGGAGCATCAGGAAGCCGCAGGGAGCAGCAGGGAGCAGCGGGAAGCATCAGGAAGCAGCGGGAAGCAGCAGGAAGCAGCAGGAAGCATCAGGAAGCAGCAGGAAGCAGCAGGAGAGTCAGAAAGCAGCAGGAAGCATCAGGAAGCAGCAGGAAGCAGCAGGAGAGTCAGGAAGCAGCAGGGAGCATCAGGAAGCCGCAGGGAGCAGCAGGGAGCAGCGGGAAGCATCAGGAAGCAGCGGGAAGCAGCAGGAAGCAGCAGGAAGCATCAGGAGAGTCAGGAAACATCAGGAAGCAGCAGAAAGTATCAGGAAGCGTCAGGAAGCATCAGGAAGCAATGGGAATTATCGGGAAGCAGCAGGAAGCATCAGGAAGCAGCAGAAAGCAATGGGAAGCATCGGGAAGCAGCTGGAAGCATCAGGAAGTATTGGGAAGCATCAGGAAGCAGCAGGAAGCATCAGGGAGCAGCAGGAAGCAACAGGAAACAGCAGGAGGCATCAGGGAGCAGCAGGAAGCAACAGAAAGCAGCAGGAGGCATCAGGAAGTATCAGGAAGAAGCAGGAAGCATCAGGAAGGATCAGGAGAGTCAGGAAACATCAGGAAGCAGCAGGAAGCAGCAGAAAGCAATGGGAAGCAGCAGGAAGCATCAGGAAGCATTGGGAAGCATCAGGAAGCAGCGAGAAGCAGCAGGAAGCATCAGGAAGCATCAGGACGTATCAGGAAGAAGCAGGAAGCATCAGGAAGCAGCAGGAAGCAGCAGGAAGCATCAGAAAGCAGCAGGAAGCATCAGGAGAGTCAGGAAACATCAGGAAGCGTCAGGAAGCATCAGGAAGCAGCAGAAAGCAATGAGAAGCATCGGGAAGCATCGGGAAGCATCGGGAAGCATCAGGAAGCATCAGGAAGCATCGGGAAGCAGCAGGAGAATCAGGAAGCATCAGGAAGCAGCAGGAAGCAGCAGGAGAGTCAGAAAGCAGCAGGAAGCATCAGGAAGCAGCAGGCAGCAGCAGGAGAGTCAGGAAGCAGCAGGGAGCATCAGGAAGCCGCAGGGAGCAGCAGGGAGCAGCGGGAAGCATCAGGAAGCAGCGGGAAGCAGCAGGAAGCAGCAGGAAGCGGCAAGAAGCAGCAGAACGCATCAGAAAGCAGCAGGAAGCATCAGGAGAGTCAGGAAACATCAGGAAGCAGCAGAAAGCATCAGGAAGCGTCAGGAAGCATCAGGAAGCAATGGGAAGCATCGGGAAGCAGCAGGAAGCATCGGTCACACGGTGAGAATTCAGCAAACTGAGTGGCGGCCGCTCTGCCGCTCTACTCTCAAGGAACGCACGGCGGCCACTCGAAATGCGTGGCCGCTGCACATTTTCAGCGTTTCGAAGTTGAACTTTTGAGCGAATTCGCGAGCGGTGAACCAATCACAGAGCCGCTCTACATGTGTCACGCCCCGTGCCCCTCCAGCCATGTGGGGGCGCTCTGGGCCGGTTTTGGTTTTGTTTTCCCCATTTTTCCGTGCCCTGTCTCTCTTGTCTGTTCCTTATGTTCTCCTGCCTGGTCTCCTTCCTCGTTAGTGCCCTAATGTGCCTCACCTGTGTCCACCTTATTTAAAGCCTGTAGCCCTCACTTGTCCTTGTCGGTTCGTTGTGTGTTGTCCGTGTGTTCCGTGTGCCTGCCTGCACCTCAGCTCTCGTTCCTGTTCCCTGGATTCCTGCAATAAACCCCTTTGAACTCTGCCTGCTGCCTGCGCCTGGGTCCTTCCACCCCGCACCCGTGACAACATGGCGTCGTTTATGACGGACCGGAGACCCGGGAAACCCCAGAAATGGATGAGAAACTGATCACAGCGGTCGACGCTCGCCCTGAGCTCCCATCGTCATATTTTTATAGGGACAGGAATAAAAAGGAGCTTGCTTTGAGGAAGATCAGTGAGGAGATCGGGTCCCGGTAAACTGAGTAAACAGATTGTGGTGAAACAGTGTTTACTGTTAAACAGTGAGTTCACTGAGAGGTCGGGTTCCCGGGGGAATAGAGCGCCGATGCGGGACAGCAGCTCGTCAAACTGGACCGGGAGAGACGGAAGTCCCGCTGAAAGCGTCCTTCATCCTGGCGCAGCTCCTGGAGTAAATGGTGAAACTCGCCGTACTCTGAACGCCTCTGCAAAATATTATGAATCCAGACACGTCGCCTGGACTCGCCACCACGCCGTTGTCGGGTTTATCAAGGCGACAGAAAAGCAAAGTCAACGGCAGCCGCTGTTGGGTCACACAATGCACACACGGCCAACCGGGGCGGATCGCACGAATCTCGCTGTGCTACTTGCTGCCGATGTGAGCGGGGCATTAGAGTCAGAGGAGCCGGGGCAGGCAGGTTTGTAGAAACCTGTAATGAAAGGAATCCTTCCTGCTTCAAACCTGTATGATCTGTGATGAATCTTCCTGAGACGTCAGAGAAAAACCTCTCCACTCCTCCTGACTGGCTGTGAATCCTTTCAAAGACTCACCATGATCTGATCGTTGGAAAGTCCCAGAGATACGTAACCCTCGCTGGGCCCCGTCAGCTCGTAGCGGACCGCCGGCCCTCCAGGAAGCGCCATGGCCGACAGGAAGTGACAGGAAGCAGTGAGGGCGGGGTCACAGCCCGGCGGCTCGGAGAGGCAGACCTTCACCAGCCCACAGTCTGCAGAGGAGATGTTCTGTAGAACAGAACCAGGAGGAGGGCTCTACCGGAAAATAACAAGTACAGCTGCTCTGAGACGTGAAGTGATTCACGCTTTACAGCTTTATTCAACAATCACCGCTTCAGCATCGGATATGAATTTAAAAGCACAAATGCAAAGTTCTGCAAGTATTGGAGAACTCTGCCTGGAGAACAGAAGCACACAGAACACAGCCAGCGAGGTGCTGCTCAGGTTCTGGACAGAACACTCTGAACCGGCTCATCGCTCAGCTGCACTCCTCAGATAGAACATGCTAATGGACCAGGTTCCAGAGGGACCAGACCAGACCAGGTTCCACAGGGACCAGACCAGGTTCCACAGGGACCAGACCAGGTTCCAGAGGGACTGGAGCACAGAGCCGTCCAGTGGTGTGTTCAGCCTCCACAGCAGGTCAGCTTCACCTCAGCTTGGCTGGAGCCTCCAGGAGGCGGGGCTGGAGGAGCTGCAGGAGGCGGGGCTGGAGGAGCTCCAGGAGGCGGGGCTGCAGGAGCTGCAGGAGGCGGGGCTGGAGGAGCTCCAGGAGGCGGGGCTGCAGGAGCTGCAGGAGGCGGGGCTGGAGGAGCTCCAGGAGGCGGGGCTGCAGGAGCTGCAGGAGGCGGGGCTGCAGGAGCTGCAGGAGGCGGGGCTGGAGGAGCTGCAGGAGGCGGGGCTGCAGGAGCTGCAGGAGGCGGGGCTGCAGGAGCCGTGCTCCATGTCTGGGGTGAAGGGGAGGCCTGGGAAACAGGCTGGTCGCCGGTCTGGTTGGAGACAGACAGCACCGGGCTCACCACGTCCACCCAGAACGTCCCGTAGTTCTGCACAAAGGTGGCACTGCAACACACACACACACACACACACACACACACACAGTTAGAGTGGAGCCGAGCTGGAACCCTGCAGGACGACGAGCTGGACGAAGAGACGGGGGACAACAGGGAGGACTCACTGGAACCGGACGGCCGCCACGTCTCCTGATGGGTCCCACGTCCACGGCACCTCCAGGGACCGCTGCTGAGACCCGGACCTGTGGGACACCGCCGAGTTCTATACACGCACGCACGCACGCACGCACGCACGCACGCACGCACACACACACACACACACACACACACACACACACACACACACACACACACACACACCAGGCTGAAGGACAGAAGTCTGGATGAACTGATGAATTTTCTACTTCTGAACTAAAATTAAACAGAAGTTATTTTATTTAAAACTCCTGAGAAAGAAATGATCTGAACATCCAGCAGGAACCTGGACTGACTGTAGACCAGGACCAGAACCACTGAGAGGAACCTGGACTGACTGTAGACCAGGACCAGCACCACTGAGAGGAACCTGGACTGACTGTAGACCAGGACCAGAACCACTGAGAGGAACCTGGACTGACTGTAGACCAGGACCAGCACCACTGAGAGGAACCTGGACTGACTGTAGACCAGGACCAGAACCACTGAGAGGAACCTGGACTGACTGTAGACCAGGACCAGCACCACTGAGAGGAACCTGGACTGATTGTAGACCAGGACCAGCACCACTGAGAGGAACCTGGACTGACTGTAGACCAGGACCAGAACCACTGAGAGGAACCTGGACTGATTGTAGACCAGGACCAGAACCACTGAGAGGAACCTGGACTGACTGTAGACCAGGACCAGAACCACTGGGAGGAACCTGGATGTACTGTAGACCAGGTCTTCTCGTCCAGGTCCTCACTAGACCAGTCCTCAGAACCTCCTCTCTTCTCCTGTAAAGTCTCTAAAATTAGGACATTTAGACTCAGAGTGACGCTGAAACATTAGTCCTTCATTTCTTCCTCCAGACCAGATTATTGTGGTTCTCAACCAAGAATTGAGTTAAAAGTCTTCAGATGATCAAAATGCTGCAGTAGACTTCAAACAGGAACCAGAGAAGAGAACACATCAGTCCAGGATCAGGTCCTGCTAAATCTAGAACATAATTTTAAATCCTTCTTATTAGTCAGATGCCATGATGTCTTAAAGAGCTGTTCCTCCCTCTGCCCCAGGAGAACCTGGTTCTCAGGTGTCAGGAAAACTGGATTGAACCCAAAAGCAGGTTCAGACAAAAAGGTAAAGTCCTCAGTTTTATTTGATAAAACAGCTTCAGTCAAACTGAGCTAAGGTTTCCTATGGGTCCGGTTCTGCAGGGTTCTCCTCTGGGTCCGGTTCTACAGGGTTCTACTCTGGGTCTGGTTCTGCAGGGTTTTCCTCTGGGTCTGGTTCTGCAGGGTTTTCCTCTGGGTCTGGTTCTGCAGGGTTCTCCTTGTCTGCTGAATAGGTATGAATCCAGATGATTAGATCCTGCTCCTGGTCTCATCCTGCTGTTTCTCCAGCTCTCTGGTGACGGGCACACAGCGTCCTGGGTCGTGTCCCGGGCCCTGTCCCGGGCCCTGTCCTGGGCCCTGTCCCGGGTCCACCTCTTGCTCCAGTCGGTGAGGCTGGTATCCGTCCAGCCTGTCCCTCTGGTCCTTCCTGTACCCTGTCCCTCTGGTTCCACCTGGACCTGAAGCTCCATCTCGTGGCAGATAGCGGTCCCTCCTCTGGTCCAGGCTCCAGCGGGCCGTCCCAGACGGGTCCCTGTGGGACACCTGTCCTGTCCATCACCACTCTGATAACATTCCACAGCTGCTGCCAGGACCGGTCCGTCCGGCTCTGTCCAGCTGCGTCCCAGGCCTGGCCTCAGGGAATCATTCATTCCTTCTGTTCTATTCATTTATCTTCTGGTGTTTCTCTCCTACTGCTGTAAGAAAACCAGGAGAGCTTCTGCCTTTCTGACTCAGTATGGTGTGAGCAGCTGCTTCAGGCTGAGGACGGGTTCTCCACTCGGTCCGAGACAGCTCCCTCATGTTCAGAGCAGAGTGGACTGCTGTTGTCTTTTACTTCGGCAGATCTTTATTTTCGTTTCGACATGTTTAGACTGTCAGCGTCTGACGTATGAGGAGGTTTTTTATTGAACCAGCTGACTGGGCTGACAGAGCTCCCGGGTTTGATTCCTCCCGTCCACAGTCCACGCATCAAAAAAAAGTGTCTTTGAAAAAAAAAACACTGAACCTCAGACGAACCACGTCCACTCAAGAATGTCCCTCAGGGATTAATAAATAGATTCAAAATAATGAAGGCTCTGCAGTATCCAGCTTCATTCACACAGTGCCATCAGTGCTCAGTGTCGCTGACAGGCCAACACTCACCACCACAGCTCTCAAGCTCGAGAACGCCAGAGACTCACCGGCCTGTTCCTGCAGCTGAGCAGCTGGGCGGACTCTGACCCCATCCCGAAGGAACCCACAGGAGACCCAGAACCCACTGCTCTCGCCTGAAGCAGGAAACCCACGAAGGGCGTGGAGGCTGGAGCCTGCAGCAGGACTGTAAACAAACAAACAAACAAACAAACAGACAAACAGCTGGGGTCTGTATCACCAAGCAGGCTGTGTGTTCTCTCCCTATCTGGGCGGGTTCTCCTTCCAGCTGGGTCCCCTACCAGAGTCCTGGGAGCTGGAGGGTTCTGCAGGATCTACCGGAGTCCTGGGTTCATATAGGGTTCGGACCAGGATCTACCAGATCCTCTCCAGCTCTCCAGACGTGTTTTTTAACTTGCAGATGCGGTTTTCGTGGTTTTACCGTGCAGAGCTGGAGGTTTGGGCTGCTTTCTATCGTTGGACGGGTTTTACACTCTGTTCCTGTTCCAGACTGGCCCTGAACCCGCCAGAGAAGGAAGAGTTCTGCGTTGATGTTCACATCATTAACATGTTTGCTAATAAATGGAGATTGCTTGAAAACAGATGTCATGGTTGGAGCTTCCAGGTTTATACTCTGGGCTGTGAACATGGCGTTCAGGAAATCTGGTCACCAGTGTGTGACTTGACCAGTGGTTTACATAGTTGGTACCACAGCCCCCTGGAGGGCCTCCAGGGGGCGCTAGGGGGGCCTCAGAACATTGGAGGGAAGGCAAAAAAAAAAAAAAAAAAAAATACAATCTAATTATGATTGCAGAGTTTCCCACTGTGGGACGAATGAAGGAGGATCTTAGCTTTTGTTATCGTCACTAGTAGTAGTCACATGATCCTTATTATTCATATGAATAACTATTTGTCCTGAATTTACAACACGAACTGCAGCAATCATCAGGCTGTCAGTGTCTGGATGTACCGAAACACACCTGGTGTGTGTGACAGCTTTACACCGCCCTGCCGTGGAAAAACCCCAAGAAGTCCTGGAGAACAGACAAGTGGAAGGACGAGGCAGCCTGGCTCTGCAGCCACACGGAGACATGACCACGGCTGGCTGAACACGTCCTCCGTCCGGAGACGAGTGTCCTCCGTCCGGAGACGAGTGTCCTCCGTCCGGAGACGAGTGTCCTCCGTCCGGAGACGAGTGTTCTCCGTCCGGAGACGAGTGTCCTCTGTTCTACGAGTGTTTGAAACCTTTGAGACCTCAGCGTCACTTGATGGAAACCGTCCGGCAGAGGATGAAAGAGCAGAAGACTTTTTCAGAAGAGCGCTCTCCCAAATTCACCTGAAGTGAATCAGTTCTTCTTCTGCATTCAGGCAGTTTTCTCCTGGAGCACCACTGTGATTAAAACTGTCCTCCCTCTGTTTTGCAGGATTTTACACTACTTTCTAACAACATGCTCAAATGAGCGCGTTAACATGAAGACCCCTCCCTCCGGTTCCTGTCGTCATGGTAACCCATGGAATCAGGGCTCCATTCGATACCGTCCTCTGATAGTTCAGACACACTGGCCTCACTCTGGAGGAAACCACTCTGAATCAGCTGCTCTGGAACCACAGACCTAGATTTCAGTATCTCAGTAGATCAGGACAGAGTCCAGGCTGAGACAGTTTGCTGGACCTCCAGACCTGTAGGGGGACGAGGGAATGCTGGAGACTGGAGGAGTCCCTGGAGGACTGAGCCCTGAGAGCAGAGAGCAGGACTCACCTGTGATGTCCCGTCCCACCCTGAAGCTGACGGTGAAAGGCGACGTGTCCGTCTGGGGACGCAGTCCTGAATGACGAGGCGTCATGTCCTCACAGCTGTCCAGAACCAGGCCTGAGCTGAAGGACTCAGAGAGAGGAAGGAAACACAGCAGCAGCAGCACCGGAGCCGGAGCCATGCCAGCAGCAACGCTACAGAGATTCCACTGAGCTGAGAGCAGCTCAGGTGGCCAGCAAACAAAGGGGGGGGGGGGGGGGGGGGGGGGGGGGGGGGGGCGTGGCAGAACACAGAACTCCACCTGGATCTCAGGTCTATCCTATGAATGTGAGAACCAGCCGTTCGCTCCCGCAGATTATTATTAAAATGTCCTTTCTCTTTCCTAGAAGCAGGCAATTAGTCTTCCTTTCCAAGTTGGACAGTATGGCGAAGCTCCTCTGGACAGAAAATCCCCTCAGATGGCTCCAGACAACCAATGAAGCAGGTGGAGACGGGGAGGCGGGTCCAGGCGGGTCCTGGCTCGGAGCCAGTTCCCTCATTGTGCAGCATATCATCAAACTACCGTTCAGAATGTGATCCAAGCACCAAACCTGGCACAAGCACTCTGTACACTGGCCACCTGAAATTCAAGATGCACTCAAACAAGTGATCCAAGCCCCTGATGGTCGTGCCGCAATGCATCATGGGAGTTTGGGATGAAATATTCAAAATTTAAACATTGACATTCTGATGTCAGTAGTGTTATTGGTAGTTGTGTTTTGTTGTGTTCTTGTTGTTGTTAATCTAAATACTTGAGTTACTTTTCATGTCAAACCTGGCATGAGAAGTGTTGTGCGTTTAATCTGCTCCTGCTTCGACTCCAAAATTACACTTCAACTGAAAAGTTCTGGATGGCCTCTGGGTGTAGAAAAGGCCTGAGACTCCCTGCAGCATCAGTCCATGTGGGCCATGACAGGACTGTGTCTGCAAGCAATCACAAGATGAAGATAACAAAAATGTAAACTGCTTATTAGTGGGCAGCCAATTTATTTGATATATCGGACAAAAAAACGAGTTGAACAAACTCAGTTATACTGGTTTACACAGAATACTTCAGGTTTGGCTGGATCTGAAGGAACAAAACAAGTTGGACAATCTCAGATATATTATCATGTATACGTGTACTTGATTTGAGTTTGGGCTACATGTATTTTTTGGATGGAAATCCTGCGAACATTTTAATTGTGTTCATCCAATGAATCATTTTCTTTGAGTGTGGCTGCCATTTTTCAAGATGGCCGTCTTTCTGGCATATTCGCCTCCACTGCTGCGAGAGAGCAGTGTAAAGTCTGCAAACGCTGAGCGGCGAGGCGAGGCGAGGCAATGCGAGGCGAGGGCGAGGCGAGGCGAGGCGAGGCGAGGCGAGGCGAGGCGAGGCGAGGCGAGGCGAGGTGAGGCGAGGCGAGGCGAGGGCGAGGCGAGGCTAACCAATGCGAGGCGAGGTGAGGCGAGGCGAGGCGAGGGCGAGGCGAGGCGAGGCGAGGCGAGGCGAGGTGAGGCGAGGCGAGGCGAGGGCGAGGGCGAGGCGAAGCAATGCGAGGCGAGGCGAGAGCAAGGCGAGGTGAGGCAATGCCAGGTAATGCGATGTGAGGCGATGCGATGGAAGGCGATGTGAGGCGAGGCGAGGTGAGGCGAGGCCGTGACGGCGTGATGGCGTGCTAACACCACAGGTGAACCAATGAGAGTCGACACTGGCGTTCATCACATCACTCTTTAATGAGGAGTTTACAGCTCGTACAGAAGTTCCAGCAGGGACGCCATGGCGGGGGCGTGGCTCTCACAGCTGAAGGGACAGGCCCGGCCGCCCTCATTGGTCAGCTCGGGAAGACCTTTCCATGGAGACCTGATGAAGACGTGCAGTCAGTCCACCTCTCCACACGTCCAGGGGGGACGGTGGTCTTACCTCTGCAGATGGAGGGTGTGATGAGACAGAATCTTCTTCACCAGGTTTACACTGCAGTCATATCTGTCTTTCCCCAGTTTCTTCGCAAAGTAGAGCTTCGCTCGAAGGAAGTATCCCAGAGGCCAGAGCCATTCCTGAAAGAGACGGAGAGCTGAGCGCCGGCGGCAGGAGGCCGGTCTGGACCAGCTCCTCCTCACTTACTGGGCCCTGGTGGTAGTTGAAGCCTTTCGCCTGGCTGAAGTCCTCGTTGTCCAGGTTGTTGTTGTAGACTCCACGGTACACCAGATCACTGAGGAGCACATGGAGAGCAGCACAGTGTTGTTACGACTGTTTGCTGTGGATTGATGTGTCAGCAGGACAGACGCTGTGGGAGCTCCTACCATCACCAGCAGAGGGACACATAACAGGTGTTTATGTTTCTGTAACATCAGTTTAACTATGAATGGACAGGGTGGGAATGTGGTCTTCAACAGAATTCACTGAGGAATGTCTCAGTCCTGGACCTTCTGGGGTCTCCTGACCGGTCACACTGCTGGGACTCACTCAGGATCCAGCGTCTTCATCCCCAGAGAACCCAGAAGCTTCTCTTCAGCCACAGACAGAGCCTGCCAGGCCTTCTGCACCGGGAAGAGCTCTGGAGCCTGGGGTGGGGTGGGGGGTGGGGGGTGGGGGTGGGGGGGGGGGGGGGGGGGGGGTGATGGTCAGACAGGAAACAGACTGGTTTCAAAATGTCCATCAAGAGACATTAATGCTGCTTCTAAAAGGCTTCACTCTGTTCTAATGTCCACCTGCACAGGACGAACCAGATTACAGCTGCAGCTGACGATGCCTTAAAGGTTCTTACCACCACCATGGCCACAGTGAAGTTGGGTCTCAGCTGGTAGTCACACCAGGGGCTGGAGGCCCCGAAGCTGTCCTTGTAGATGCCTCTTTTGTGGACCAGCTCTGGATGTTTGTCCTCACACTCCTTTGGACTGTTGGAAATGTAGAAGTGTTTTTCAAAGTGTTCCTGGATCTTCTGATCCCAGTCCTCATAGGACACGGAGAACGTCTTTCCTGAAATCATCCCACATGAAAAACCGTCATTCAGCACAGCTTCTGTTTTCAGCCCGGAAGAATCTGGAGAACGTCCACTGAAACCAGCACTGGCACTGTTTCACTGCACTGATCCAAACCAGACCCTGGACCAACATTCTGGAGCTGTGAGAACCCTGCTCTAGTCTGATATATCTGCGGTTTAATAACCCTCATGATGGAACCACCAACACGGAGAACATCACACACAGCCAGACTCAGTGCAGCTGGAACAGAATGAAGGAGGACGGGTGAAGACAGTTTGTCCTCCTGAGTGAAGGACCAGCTGTGGAGAACTCTGAGTTCTGGACTCGTCTGCTCCTCAGTTCAGCTGAGGACGCCTCATTTTCCAGTTTCACTTCAGAGAAGTTTCACAGTTACACAGCAACATCCTGAAAACAATTCCCATTTCCACGGCAACAGCAGAACACTGATCACTTCTCAGTGTTTTGTTTGTTTCAGTAATGAAACCACGGAGAACAATAACAGTGGAGAACACAGAGAACAATACTGGACAGGGACCAGGACTAAGAGCAGGACCAAGTTGTCTCTACAACAGATCCCAAGAGCTCTGAAAAGGTTCCACCTTGTGAGCTGTTTTAAAACAGTTGTGTTTTCAGTGGTTGTTCTGTAAACGCAATCCCAAAAACACCGCCAAGGCTTTTCTTTTCCCTGACAGTCACTGCCGTCTGGGCCACACCTCCAACACGTTCCCCACAGAAAACAGCCTCCGCCTCAGAACCTAGAACAGCTGGTCAGACGGTGCGTGTCTGTCCCTGTCTTTTCACCAGAGACGGTGCGTGTCTGTCCCTGTCCTTTCACCAGAGACGGTGCGTGTCTGTCCCTGTCCTTTCACCAGAGACGGTGCGTGTCTGTCCCTGTCCTTTCACCAGAGACGGTGCGTGTCTGTCCCTGTCCTTTCACCAGAGACGGTGCGTAGAGACGGTGCGTGTCTGTCCCTGTCTTTTCACCAGAGACGGTGCGTGTCTGTCCCTGTCCTTTCACCAGAGAGGGTGCGTGTCTGTCCCTGTCTTTTCACCAGAGAGGGTGCGTGTCTGTCCTTTCACCAGCAGATGTCGCTCTTCTTCATGTTTAACACACTGCTACAAACAGCCAAGACCAAAACCTGACCGAGGTCCAACACCTCAAATCTGCCCCAGCATCAGCAGAAATGTCCATTGTGGATGGAACATGGACAACCCTGAGAGTGGTTCTTCCCCTGGAACACACTCTGCCGTGGAGTGTTGTGTAGATGTGAAGCGTACCTCCTCTGCTCACGCTGACCGCCCGGTACGGGAAGAGTCCGCCGCCGTGGAGCTCGGCAATCCAGCGAACGGCAGACTTACTCAGACCCACGATCTCCACCGCAGATCCGTCCCTGCAGGAAGACACGTCCAGGAAGACAAGCCAGACCTGTCAGATGTCTGAGTGAACGCCCAGCAGGGGCTCTATCTGTCAAACAGTGACACACAGTGGAGGAACCATCACACTGCAGGGCTGCTCTGGTTCACCACAAACCGTTTCCATGGAGCTTCACAGAGACCGGAAGATACAGAGCCAAGGAGACACCATGGACAGCTGCAGACTGAGGACCTCCAAGACCACAGTCCTCTGCTGGGTCTTTATGACCAGGTCTGAGGTCTGGCATGAGGTCTGAAACCAGGTCTGGCACCAGATCTGACACCAGATCTGAGACCAGGTCTGGCACCAGATCTGACACCAGATCTGAGACCAGGTCTGAGCCCAGGTCTGAGACCAGGTCTGAGCCCAGGTCTGACACCAGATCTGACACCAGATCTGAGACCAGGTCTGGCGCCAGATCTGACACCAGATCTGACACCAGATCTGAGCCCAGGTCTGAGACCAGGTCTGGCACCAGGTCTGACACCAGGTCTGAGACCAGGTATGAGCCCAGGTCTGAGACCAGGTATGAGCCCAGGTCTGACATGAGGTATGGATGCATTGTGCCCGTTCCCAGCTCCTTCAGAACTTGCTGTTAGCCCAGTGTGTTGTGGGTAAAATGAGGGTGTGTGTGATCTGAACTCAGTGTTTCTGGTTTTATGCAACTGAAAAATAACTTTGTTCCAGCTTTGTTGCATTTTAAAAGCTGAATATGACGGTAATACTCCGAATGTACGAAGTGGATTTCAAGCAATTAATTGGTCTTTCAGAACTGCTCATTTTAAGCTCTAAGCTAATTGTCGATACGGAGTGTGTACAGACACTTCTGTCTACACACACACACACACACACACACACACACACACACACACACACACTTCTGTCTACACACTGCCGTCTACACACTGTCATAAGGTCTCAAACACTGATCTGTTGATGGAGAAGAGAAATTGGAAACTCAGACTTTCCTTTGTTGAAGGAAGCCGTCAGACAAGTTGGACGACTGCTTGAGACACAAACACCTGGTTGGTCCCTGAAACTGATTCTGTCATCTGACGCCCCAGCAGGACAGAGGACCATCCCCTCTGGGTCTGGGTCTGCAGGAGCCTCCTCTGGGTCTGGGTCTGCAGGAAGCCTCCTCTGGGTCTGGGTCTGCAGGAAGCCTCCTCTGGGTCTGGGTCTGCAGGAAGCCTCCTCTGGGTCTGGGTCTGCAGGAAGCCTCCTCTGGGTCTGGGTCTGCAGGAAGCCTCCTCTGGGTCTGGGTCTGCAGGAAGCCTCCTCTGGGTCTGGGTCTGCAGGAAGCCACCTCTGGGTCTGGGTCTGCAGGAAGCCTCCTCTGAGTCTGGGTCTGCAGGAAGCCTCCTCTGGGTCTGGGTCTGCAGGAAGCCTCCTCTGGGTCTGGGTCTGCAGGAAGCCTCCTCTGGGTCTGGGTCTGGGTCTGCAGGAAGCCTCCTCTGGGTCTGGGTCTGCAGGAAGCCTCCTCTGGGTCTGGGTCTGCAGGAAGCCTCCTCTGGGTCTGGGTCTGCAGGAAGCCACCTCTGGGTCTGGGTCTGGGTCTGCAGGAAGCCTCCTCTGGGTCTGGGTCTGCAGGAAGCCTCCTCTGGGTCTGGGTCTGCAGGAAGCCTCCTCTGGGTCTGGGTCTGCAGGAAGCCACCTCTGGGTCTGGGTCTGCAGGAAGCCACCTCTGGGTCTGGGTCTGGGTCTGCAGGAAGCCTCCTCTGGGTCTGGGTCTGCAGGAAGCCTCCTCTGGGTCTGGGTCTGCAGGAAGCCTCCTCTGGGTCTGGGTCTGCAGGAAGCCTCCTCTGGGTCTGGGTCTGCAGGAAGCCTCCTCTGGGTCTGGGTCTGCAGGAAGCCTCCTCTGGGTCTGGGTCTGGGTCTGCAGGAAGCCTCCTCTGCCTGCTCAGTCAGGACTCTTGGTGTTTTCTGTCGAGTATCTGGCGACTGTGTGTTTGATGCTATATCAATCAAACTGAAAGCAGTGCTCGGTGTTTCTGGAGTGACCACAGCAACCTGCTCATGTTTCAAACAATCCAGTGTCAAATATACGGTTTCCAGGTAAGAAACCTGACACTCAATAGGTCGGCTGGGGACAGGGGGGAGGGGGGAGGGAGGGAGGGTTTTGGGGGGGTAATACCCTGGATCTCGGGGTGTGTGTCCACTGTCTCACTCCTCAGCTCCTCACTCCCACTCCCCATGTCTGACCCAGCCACGGCAGAACAAGGCTGAAAGAAAGAAGACTCTGGAAGCGGAGTGGTGCTGGCTGATATCAGGCCGTGGTGTCAGTGCTGGAAGGTTAGATGGAGAGCCTGAAGGTAACGGAAGTTTAGTGGTTTCACTGGAATCCATTGTTGCGTTAACGGGCCATAATGTCAGCTGTTTGCAGAGGTCAGAGGTCATACCTGGGAGTAGCAGGAACTCCTTTGTTGTGAGCTCTGTCACTTTCCCCCATCTTATCCATCCATGTTCCACAGTTGAAGCGGTTTCCTCCGTAGACGAAGCCGGTGGTGAGGTCCACTCCAGCCTCCACATTAAATCCTGTAAAGCAGTGAAGCAGAGGCAGGGCTGCTGACGGCTGGTCTTCAGATCGGATGGACTGGTTCACAACAAGTCAACTCGATTCATTTCGCACATTTACAAACAACCAGAGATGAGTAAAGAGCCCTACAATTCCAAAAGAAATCCAAGACATGATCAGCGAGCGAACTACAGGAAATCTCTGCCAACAGGTCAGTCTTCAGGAGACACCTGGAGCCCAGAGACTGACCGGTTCTCCTTAGAACAGCTCCGAGGATCCAGACTAGGAGCAGAAACAGAAAGAGAACAGTCGGCTCTTTTTCTGAGTCTGGATCTGTATTTTTAAGAAACGTCTGATTGGCTGAACTCAGTGGTAGAACCTGAGAGGGGACAGAGGAGTCCCTGGAGAATCAGGTGTCAGAGCACTGAACGCCTTCAATACAAGAAATAAAATCCTGAAAACAGCTCTGAAGGGGACAGGAAGCCGGTAGACTGAGGATGAGTGACGAGCTCCGGTGTAGCAGCAGAGACATGAGGAAGACCATGACTGAGTCCATCTCAGTCTCATGCAGTGAATCTGACATTGGACGGACTGATCTGTGGCAGAGGAAGCTCCTACCAGGTCTGAAACTGGTCTAAGGGCGGGCTTTGCCTGGCTGGTGAGTGAACTGAGAGACCGGGGTTCAATACGTGGTGTGGGACCCCTCCTTTGACAGGGTGGTGTAGTGCCATGCTGTACTGAGCCGTAGGAACGAGGCTTCAGACATTAGAACCTGTGCTTCGTCCTTCATTCAGGGGACGTCTCACCGTCCTGAAGTCTTCAGAGACATGCTTTGTGTGTGCCTGCAGTGTGACCACCTTCGTCCACCATGCTGGGGTCCAGCCGCGGTCCTGCGTTGTCCTCTCTGAAGCAGATGCCCTGCATGTGTCTCTGCATGACCTCCTGGATCACGTCGTAGAGAGGCTGCTCCTGAGGAAACACCACACCGCAGCCTCAGCGCTCTGTTCACGTTTCTGTTCCAGTTTACTCTCCACTGCATACTGAAGCCCGTCCAACCTCCTGTCCTCCAACAGGCTGGACTTCCTGCAGAGTGTCTTGATCTACACTTCATGTAAAACCTGCACTGAGCAAGGCAGGGTCCATGTAGCGAATGCTGAATTACAGAAACGTGATTTAATATGTTTCAGTGCTGATCCAGAAATCACACCAGTTATCTCTGACAGAAGCTGATCATGGATGAGACAGAATCATTCAACAAACACTTTACCACCACTGGACCACGACTGAGCAGATAGAATGAAGAACTGGAGCTGGTCCACTCTTTCCACGGCTGTCCACTCAAGTTTGTCCTGGTTTGACAAATGTTAAAGATCCATAGGTCCACTGGGAGGAGGTCTAAACCCAGTCTGAACTACCTCAAACCAGTCTGCAACTTCAAAAAACTGTCCACCCCTGATCCAGAACCACAAACACCAAGATGACCTAAAGAGAACCCAGTCTGAACCTGGGATCAGCTCGGACTGAACCTGGTCTGAGCCCGGTCTGAACCCAATCTTAACCCAGTCTGCAACCAGTCTGAACCTGGTCTGAACCCTCTATGAACCTGATCTCAAGTAGTTGTTTCTTACTCAGTTTCACACACACATTGTTAGAACAGCTAAGATCCTGCAGAACCCTCCAGCTCCAGGCCTCTGGTAGATCCTGCAGAACCCTCCAGCTCCCAGGACTCTGGTAGATCCTGCAGAACCCTCCAGCTCCAGGCCTCTGGTAGATCCTGCAGAACCCTCCAGCTCCCAGGACTCTGGTAGATCCTGCAGAACCCTCCAGCTCCCAGGACTCTGGTAGACCCTGCAGAACCCTCCAGCTCCAGGCCTCTGGTAGATCCTGCAGAACCCTCCAGCTCCAGGCCTCTGGTAGATCCTGCAGAACCCTCCAGCTCCCAGGACTCTGGTAGATCCTGCAGAACCCTCCAGCTCCCAGGACTCTGGTAGACCCTGCAGAACCCTCCAGCTCCCAGGACTCTGGTAGATCCTGCAGAACCCTCCAGCTCCCAGGACTCTGGTAGATCCTGCAGAACCCTCCAGCTCCCAGGACTCTGGTAGATCCTGCAGAACCCTCCAGCTCCCAGGACTCTGGTAGATCCTGCAGAACCCTCCAGCTCCCAGGACTCTGGTAGATCCTGCAGAACCCTCCAGCTCCCAGGACTCTGGTAGATCCTGCAGAACCCTCCAGGTAAATACGGCTCAGGAAGGGTGAGAACAGTGTTTCATACACATGTCAGTATTTATGTAGTAAAATACTGATGTCAGCATCTCATGTTTTGCAAAGCAAAGAGAAAACTGTCCTGCTGAGGTTAGAACAGAGCAGAATAGTTTATCATCTCCTGACGTTCTGATTCCTCCTGTGGCTGCGCTCTCTGGCGGCCCCCAGAGAAGGACTGAACTACACTTTGAGAAGTGCCATTTCCCTGGGCATGCATGTTTCTCTGACTGTCAGAGCATCACGGTTCATCCAGGGGTTAGGAGCAGGCGTACCCAGGCTCCGGCAGGCTGCGGCTCTGATTGGTCAGTGGGGAACACTCTGGAGACGGGACAACGGAGGATGGACAGGCCCTGAGGGACCAGGGTGCAGAACTCCTGGACGCACTGCAGCCACCACCACACCGCGTCTCTGCTGTTGTAGCGGGCCGCTCCGGCCCGGCTCAGCAGGTTGGGAATCAAACCGTAACGCAGACTGCTGGCCATCAACAGGAGGAGGTTCCTGAAGGAGACAGAGAGAGTCACCTCAACACGGCGTCACACTTCATCACCAAGGGTTTGAACCACGGTTTGATTCTGGTTCTGCAGGAAGTCTCCTCTGGGTCTGGTTCTGCAGGAAGTCTCCTCTGGGTCTGGTCCTACAGGAAGTCTCCTCTAGGTCTGGTTCTACAGGAAGTCTCCTCTGGGTCTGGTTCTACAGGAAGTCTCCTCTGGGTCTGGTTCTGCAGGAAGTCTCCTCTGGGTCTGGTTCTACAGGAAGTCTCCTCTGGGTCTGGTTCTGCAGGAAGTCTCCTCTGGGTCTGGTTCTACAGGAAGTCTCCTCTGGGTCTGGTTCTACAGGAAGGCTCCTCTGGGTCTGGTTCTGCAGGAAGTCTCCTCTGGGTCTGGTTCTACAGGAAGTCTCCTCTGGGTCTGGTTCTGCAGGAAGTCTCCTCTGGGTCTGGTTCTGCAGGAAGTCTCCTCTGGTTCTGGTTCTACAGGAAGTCTCCTCTGGGTCTGGTTCTACAGGAAGTCTCCTCTGGGTCTGGTTCTACAGGAAGTTTCCTCTGGGTCTGGTTCTACAGGAAGTCTCCTCTGGGTCTGGTTCTACAGGAAGTCTCCTCTGGTTCTGGTTCTGCAGGAAGGCTCCTCTGGTTCTGGTTCTACAGGAAGTCTCCTGTGTCGTGAATCTACACAGTTCAACATTTAAACCCTCCAGTTTGCTGAAGCAGCTCTGAGGGTAAAATTGTGATGAACCATGTCTCCAAAATATAAATGACGAAAGTGGGAGTGTGTGTATTGTATGTGTGTACATTTGTGTGTGTGTGTGTGTGTGTGTGTGTGTGTGTGTGTGTGTGTGTGTGTGTGGTGTGTGTGTGTGTGTGTGTGCGTGTGTGTGTCTGTGTGTGTGTGTGTGTGTGTGTGTGTGTGTGTGTGTGTGGTGTGTGTGTGCGTGTGTGTGTCTGTGTGTGTGTGTGTGTGTGTGTGTGTGTGTGTGTGTGTGACTGTGGTGAAGATGTGACTGTATTTTGATTTATTAAATCCTGTGTTGTTTGTAATGCTGTAAAGCACTTTGTGTAGTTTTCTTCTAATATGAAATGTGCTTTATAAATAAATTGTGCTTGCTTGCTTGCTTGCTTGCTTGATTGATTGATTGATTGATTGATTGATTGATTGTGATTCTGAACATTTACTGGATTGGACCGATATGTTGCAGAGTGAGGAGAAACATGATTCAGTACAGTTCAGTGTTTTTCTTCATGTAAAATATGTTCATCTCACACAAAATAATTGTTGGAATTTAAATAACTAAAAAGACAAAATGACTGTGTTGTATTTCTAAATAATAATTTGGACTGAATTGAAGTTCTGTGACGTCTGGATCAGCTCTGATTCACAGACACCATCTGGCTTTCCTTCATGTGTCTCCACCATAGCGGTGCTGTCACAGTGCTGTTCCCTGAGTGTCCACTGTGCCGTGTGTGAAGGACAGAACCCTGGAGACCTCCCGGTCCTGAATGTGAAGCATGCTGGGACGCAGTGAACCCACCGGGCTTCGGCGTGTCGGCCCGTCAGCAGCAGCAGTCCTCTGAAGGACATGAATGTGTCCCGGCTCCAGCAGCCAAACACCCCCACGCTGAAGTGAGGCAGCCCTGAAACCCACAGCAGGACGGAGGGACATGAAGAGGACAGTCCCCAGCGGCTGGATGAAGACAGCAGAACACCTCAGGACAGTTCAACATGTTTCTGAAGCATCAACAGGCTGCGAGCTGTGAGCGGATGAATGAAGGCAGACGTCGTTTCACCTCGGAGACGTTACAGGATGAGAGACACGCTGGAATGAAGGTCTACACTAAAGGGGGATCTGGTTCTAGCTTCATGATCGGGCAGCAGGGGCTCCCCGATAGAACCTCATGAGCAACGGGTCGACAAGAGAGGACAAGCAACGTCTGGTTTGGAGATTCTTCTTTAACACCAGGAACTACGCAGCAACTTGATCAGTAACTTAACCAGCAACTGAATCTGCAACGTTACCAACAACTTATCTAGCAACTTAACCAGCAACCTAGCCAGTAGCTTCATCAGGAACCTAGCTAGTAACTTAACCAGCAACTCAATCAGCAACTCGACCAACAACTTAAACAGGAACGTCACCAGCAACTGAATCTGCAACTTTACCAATAACTTATATCAAATACCAAAAACTAACCCTAACCCTAAACCCTAACCCAGCAACTTAACCAGCAACTTAACCAGCAACTCAACCAGCAACTTAATCAGCTAACTAATCACGAACTTAATCAGCAACTTAACCACAACTTATCCAGTAATTTAACCAGCAACCCAGCCAGCAGCTTCATCAGGAAGGTCACCAGTGGGGAGGTGAGGCAGCTCAGACGCAGAGGCTGTTGGAGGTGACTCACAGCGTAGCTTCTCATATCATTAGCAGGTAAATGGTTCATTTATTCCACTTCAACAGCCCTGCTCTCCATTCATTCATTCATTCACTCATTCACTCATTCACTCATTCACACTCCAGAACAGATGGATGCAGTCCTTCCTGTCATGGTGGCAGTTTTGTCCCGTGTCTCTGGTTTCAGACCGCCCCCCTCCCTGATGGAGTCCTGGCGGCGCCCTGGGTCTCTGGGCTGTGAGGGGCTCTCCGGGTTCTGCTGGACCGTCTCGTCTCCATGCCTTGTCTGAGGTGTTCAGTTGGTGTCGGTCCCTGTGTTCTCTCGGCGGGAACGCCAGGCAGGTCACAAGACGAGGTGGGCGCGAAGGCTGAGGGAAGGGGGGCACGCCGCCGACACAGCCTCAGGGCCAACAGGGTCGAGCTGGAGCTACGTTCAGGAGAGGGAACGGCAGCGCGGCGGCTCCCTCTTCCTCCTGCCTCCCTCGCTAGAGGTGCCACCTGTCGGGAGCGGGGGAGGGGCACGACCACCACTTCCACCGAGCACCAGCTGAGCTGGGACAAACTGAGAGACTTAGTTTTTATGATTGCATAAACACTAAAAACAAAAGAATCACATACCTGTCAATACCTGACACTCAAGGAGCAAAACACGGGACCAGATTTTCACCACTATAAACACAAGGGCAGACTCACTTTTTGCAGAACAACACACACAGTCATTTGCAGAACACTAAACACACTTGTATACGTTAGACACAGACGTTTATCCAGACGTCTCTTCCTTGCTGTTCCACAGCACTGATGGACAAATGACCACAGCCATGAGCCGCTCGGTTAAACCCCCACATCAGGTGTGAAACACAGGACTGCTTTATTGTAGACACAACAACCAGGTTTGAGCTCTATGAAAATGCAGCAGGGGAGAAACATCATTGGCCACAGGGCTGGAATTAATGTGCCAGGTCAACGTAGGGGTAACATCACTCTTTGCGCAGTCGTTTCCCTGAAGGGGGTCCTCCACCGGCAGGCCAACATGACCCTTACAACACAGATCACATGATCAGATGTTTGGACAGACTGCACAGCCTCCTCCCAGGAAATAACCAGATGCTCCAGATCCTCCACATGGTCCTCTGGGACAAAGTGTCCTTCCTCCACTCTGCTCTGGTCCAGAACTGGTTTCAGCACCACCCACTGTTACAGTCCTGGACCTTCTTCCATACTCCCCATTTCTAAACCCCATCCAGGAGTCTTTCTGGGCTTGGCGGTGGAGAGTTTCTGATCTCCGGCCCCAGACTCGGACGCCTCATCCAGGCCAGGGAAGAGGCTTGTGACCAAACTGACACTGCAGCTGCGAGGAAGGATCCGTTATTCAGGACGGTTCTTCCCTCATTGTCCTGCCAACGAAGGTATTTCCTGTGATGTAGATGAAATTCTCTGGCCAGATCCAGCTAGGCCAAGAGATGTTTAGTATTTCATTTATTTTACTCAGATTTCTTTTGGTTTTCTTTATTTTTATTCTATTTGTATTGTATGTATATTCATTTATCTATTTAGTGGGTTTACAGTGTGGGGATATGCTTTCTTGTGATTGTCTATGTTGACTAAATGTGATTATATGAAAAAAATGAAATCATATTTTCAAAAGTCTGCAGCATTGATCTCGTGATGTGTTTGAATTTACTGTGTTGTTCATTTGCACTTTCTCTGGTGTACTTCACTGACAGTAATCTATTCACTGAGAGGTCCAGAGGGAGAACTGCCAACAGTGTTTTAAGTTAAACACAGCAGTGTGGAACTGCTTCAAACAGATCTAAGCCTTATGAAATGTGTGTGTTTCATATGGTAACATAGTGTGGTTTTTATAATTGTGTATATAGTTTTTACAATAGTGTTTCATTTTGCACAGGATGTGAAGTGTTTTCCTTATTGTGTGTGTGGTTGTGCTAATTGTGTGTAGTGTTTTGAAATTCCGAGCCCTGTTTTCAAAATCGTGTTTAAGCAATTGTAAAAAACTGCAATAGAAAGGATCAGTGCCAAGAGGCCGGGGAGAAGGCGTAGTACGGCCCCCACCCACGGAGGCTACAGACCAACAGTCATCGTGCCCCAAATGGCGGCTGGCGCCAATAAGCCGGTCCCGGGCCACAGGCTGATACTGACAGCGTCACTCACCAGACAGGCTCGGCATCAATAAACTGGAAGAAGGGGGGTCAGCAAGGCCTTCATAAACAATGGCCAAAGCTAAATCCAAACAACCATTGGCGCCTAAACTGCAGTGGATAAGCTAACACAAACCACGTCGCTAATATCTGCGGGTAGAACGTCAACAAGCAGGGAAGGAAGCGCACGGCCTCCAGACAGCGGTAGATCTGGCTCATGATCCGAAGGCTGAGCGGCTGGCGTTCGGCTACCGAGCTGCCAGGACAAACAGGCTGAGGACGCCTCAGGACCAGGTGGCTGATCAGCTGAGGGAAGGGGCGTCCGCTGCCGGCGCAGCGGCTAGCAGCCCAGCGAAGGCTACTTCCAGCAGAGGGACCGGCTGCTCAGCAGCTCCCTCCTCCACCAGCCTCTGGAGTGGCGCCACCGTCGGGGCTGGAGGTGAAAAAACAACAACAATGTGCTAAAGTGAGGGAAGGGGGCCGATGTCACAATGGCTGTCGCTAGTGGAAGCAAGCTAACACCCCCCCCCTGCAGCTCAGGGTCACGGTGAGGGCCGATAGCTGGGTAAAACCCAAACGCGACTTCACAACAGTGGAAGTACACTGCCACATTATCAACCAGTCCAAAATCCTTACTTCTATTCTCAAGCTGGCGAGGGATGAACAAGAGGTGCCTCCACACATCAAAGCTAACACCGGCGTCGCTAACAGCCGGCAGCGGCGTGTCAACAAGCCCGGGGGAGAGCGAGGCCGCTGTCCCTCGTCACTCAACATGAATAAAAATGGCTTCATCAACCTTACGGTCTGCTCGGAGGTTAGGAATGAATCTCTGACCCGAAGGAGGCGCCACAGCGGCGTCAAGCCGCCTCAGGTGGAGTTGAAAATGGGAGCTTCCGTCGCAGCCGTCAGCAGGCGAAGGCGCCGCTCCGACCAACACGGTCGCAAAGCTTCCAGCAGACGGAGCTTTAGGATGCTGCTTAGACTCGCTCCGTCATCTTCAAGCTTCAAGCTGTACGTGAGGAAAGGAGCCGGACCTGGGGTTGGAAACCACAACGTGTTGCTGCTCCTAGGTCACCCAGGGGTCACCCAGAGGTCACCAGGGGTCACAAGTGACATTGCTGGAAGACACACTCAAACTGCGCAAGTGCAAAGGGGAACATTCATTGCTTTGAGCAGCGCCATCTGGAGGGAGGACACAGAACACCCACCTGCTGCCAGGGACACGCAGCTCTGCAGCTCCACCTTCAGGCCAGGGGACAGGTTGAGCTGAGTCCAGCTGTGACCTGGTCCACACATCTGCACCGAGCCCAGAGCCAGCTGTTTGACCAGGCTGGAGCCAGTCTGCACAAAGCTGTGGGGCGGGACAGCAGAGGACAGGAGAGGACAGAAGAGGACAGACGTCATCGGTGCTGATTCCCACACCTCAGCACATGAAGCCAGCCATGGATCCTCACTGAGCTCAGTCTGATTTCAGTTCTGTTGCTGTTTTAACTCATGTTTTAAACATGTTGTTGTCAGATCTTGGTGTTCTGTTGGAGTGTTAATCAGTGGACTGCAGAACAAAGGAATAACCAGCCACAGGTGATGTGAGTGTAACTCCAGCAGGTCATGGAGGGAGTGAATAAAGAGGAGCCCACCTGGACATTCTGGAGAACACGGCGTTGAGAGCAGTGGTGTAGGCTCCCTGGACAATGGCGTCAAAGTACGACGGCACCAGGTCACGAGGAAGACGCTTCAGGTAACCAAACATGGCCTCGAACCAGAGACCCACCTGGAGGGGAAGACAGGTCCAGCACAGTGAGTCCAGCCAGACCTCCAGACTGAAACCATCACCTCTGCAGGGTCCGGGCTGGACAGGACCGGGTCTCTGATATTTAAAACGTGAGCTGCCAGAGGAACCCACAGAGACAATAAATGTACTTTATGTGTACTTTAATGTGTTTGACTTAAATCGTCCCAGACATGATAAACTGGTATCCATGAATTCCCTCATGTAATGTTTATTTGATCTCCATAGCCCCAAGCTCCACCTCCAGACCAATCAGACAGAAGAGGTTCTCACAGGGGAGCTGAGCTTCAGAAGATCTGGACATTTAAAACAGTGGAACTCAAATACAAATCATGAATTACTCTCGTCATTCAGACCACATTTGATACACCATAACATCCAAAAGAAAATGTCCTTCTTATTCAAAACAGCAACAAAAATAGAAACTTAATCCATTTAAATTTTGACATAAATTAAAGCAAAATAGTTGAATAAAACAAGAAACGATGGTAGTCGTGTTTCCTAGTCCAGGGACCTGGTGAGTCTTGATTTTGTCGAGTTGTGTTCAGGCCGTGATCAGTCTTTATTTGATTTGGACAAACTCTTGAGTCTTTATTTGATGTGTTTAGGTCTACACATGATGGATTTGCCTGACTTGTTGTGACTGTGGCGTCCGCCCACCTCCGCCACAGGGCCCCCCTTGGCCAGCAGCCTGCTGACGGTGTAGTCCAGAATCCAGTCTCCTCGCCTCAGGTTCAAACAGAACGGATGATGAAGATCATTGTGAGGACGAATCTCTGCCATCACAGACATCAGCCCTGAAAAAGAGGAGAAAACAGGATGAATGACTGCTGGAGCATCCTGGATCCGGTCTAATCACATCTGATCTCAGTCCACAGGTGGTCCTGGACCCAGTACAGAGACTGAGGAAGATCAGCCTTCTCTATGAAGTCCTCCACATGGTCTGCTTTGACCCCAGGCTCCTCCCACACCAAAGCAGATGTAGAGTCTTTGCAGCAGGTCCTGGACCCGTCTATAGGCCTGGACCCAGAGAGTCTACCTGGTAAACCTCCAGTGGAGACCAGCTGAGGGCGGAGATGACCCAGAGTCCATGATCAGGTGGAAGTGGAGCAGAGTGGCAAACTGCTGGACTGATGAAGAGCACGTCCTGATTAAAAGTCTTCTCTCTTCAAACATCATGATCTACCTCCCCAAAAGTCAAAGCCACCTGAGTCCTGTACCCAGAACAGGAAATGCCCCAGACCCTGTTCCTATATGGAACAGGTCAGATTGAAGTGAACCTGGCCTCCATGAAGTCCCAGTCTACCTGCGTGCACCAGGCCTACAGAGGATGCTGATCATCTGGATTTCAGATATCTGCCCACAGCTGCATGTTCTGATCTTTAGATTTCTAGAAAAGAGATTCTGACCAGAAAGATCCGTCTCAGCGATGAAACCTTTGAGGATCTTTATGTAAAACAAATCTCACAGCGTTACTCCATCAATTACAACTCTAATAAACTGCTGTGTCATTTCTTCTTTTTCAGATTACAGTAAGTTATCAATGATTGAAAATGGAAGTGTTTCTTAAGTATTTTTAGTATTTATGTCAGAAATTTTTGTTAAACAAGACTGAATTTTCCTTTTACTGGGCTATAAGACATTTCTCTTAATCCAATTCTCCTTCCTTTAACTCCGACTCATCATCCTGTAGGGTCAAGTCAAGTCACTTCAAACTCCTGGGCAAGGACAGGGTCCTACTGGACAGGTCTGCAGTCCATCACAGGGTCCACCTGGACAGGGTCCTCCTGGACAGGTCTGCAGTCCATCACAGGGTCCACCTGGACAGGGTCCTCCTGGACAGGTCTGCAGTCCATCACAGGGTCCACCTGGACAGGGTCCACCTGGACAGATCTGCAGTTCATCACAGGGTCCACCTGGACAGGGTCCTCCTGGACAGGTCTGCAGTTCATCACAGGGTCCACCTGGACAGGGTCCACCTGGACAGGTCTGCAGTCCATCACAGGGTCCACCTGGACAGGGTCCTCCAGGACAGGTCTGCAGTCCATCACAGGGTCCTCCTGGATAGGGTCCACCTGGACCGGTCTGCAGTCCATCACAGGGTCCACCTGGACAGGGTCCACCTGGACAGGGTCCACCTGGACAGGTCTGCAGTCCATCACAGGGTCCACCTGGACAGGTCTGCAGTCCATCACAGGGTCCACCTGGACAGGACTGCAGTCCATCACAGGGTCCTCCTGGTCCCTGGTGGATGACGCGGTGCTGTTTTTACCTTGCAGGCCTGCGTAGATGAGGGGGGACCAGCAGGGGACGCTGTAGCATCCTCGTCCGTCCTCCCTCTCCTCAGCATCGCAGCGGTACAGCAGCATGTTCATGTCAATCAGACTCAGCCTGGACAAGATCCTGAGGAGGGACAAATATGGATCCGGTCCAGACTCAGTGTCCTCACTGCAACATCCTTCCTGACTGTGCTGTTATGGTGAAGAATCGAACTGAACTGAAACATCCTCCAGCATTCATCAGCTTTAGATCAGATAAAGAGCGAGAGGAACGGCGTGGCCTGACTGAAGAATCATCGGCTATTCAGTGTGGAGCCAACAAAAGCTATAACAACAATGATAAACAGTGGATATGCTGTCCAGAGTGTGTTCTGCAGAGACTGGCTCCCTAGGAGGAGGATTAGCATTATGCTCTTATTCGCTTCAGTCCAAGCTGACCAAAACTGACTCCAAACATTGATGCTGCCGTGAAAGCTACTGACCTGGTTTCTTTCAAACGAGCCTCAAAGTCGTGCGTTGTGCGTGTGCGTGTGTGTGTGTGTGCTACCTGAACATAATGAATTTAAAGGTACACTCACGTCCTCAGAGACTGGGACAGCACAGACGGGGGGTTCTGTTCAGGCAGACTCTCAGTCTGGTACTGAGGACTGAACTGAACCAGCTGGTGTCTCAGAGCCTTCACACACTGTTGGATCTTTGAATCCAGAGCCACCCTGGAAAGAACAGGCCCAAAAACAGGTCAGATGAAACAGGACAGCAAAGCTCAGAGTCCTGTTCAGTCATCTTGATATTCACCTGAAGATGATCACATAACCTGGAGGTAACTTCTCAAAGTTAATCTCTTGATTAGAACTCTGGTGGTTTATCGTTCTTATCTCCACTCTGCTGTCCTGCAGCTGTAAGAGATCACAAAATACTCTACCATGTAATCTGGATTAGTAAAGATTGTTTTAAACCTCACATGTGATCATTTTGAGGAGGATCACTGAGACCACCACGTTACCTGGATGTGCTCTCTAATCTCTATCTTCCAGTTACTGAATCCGTTCTCTGTGCCAACGTTGTGGTCGACGGTCACAGCTTCTAACAGCACCTCTTGGATTCGGCCTGTGACCAGGAGGTACAGAGGAGGTCAGTAAAGCAGATTTCTGATGGTCTAGGACCAGGATCTGTTTGTTGGACCATCACCTGGGATGGAGATAGGTGGAACATCAATGCAGTGCTGCAACTCTGGACTCCTGTCAGCCCTCCGAACCACAGCAACCACAGACTGGTGGGAACTGGGACAGTGTCTGGTCACTACGATCACGTCTCCACCCAGCTGCCTCACATCCACCTGCACATCCACAAAGATGACACATTGGACAGAAAATACCAAGAGAACCACTGAGGGTAAGGCCTCAGCACCGAGGGTAAGCCCTCAGCACCGAGGGTAAGGCTTCGGCACCACAGGTAAGGCCTCGACACCAAGGGTAAGGCCTTGGCACCAAGGGTAAGGCCGTGGCACCAAGGGTAAGGCCTTGGCACCAAGGGTAAGGCCGTGGCACCAAGAGTAAGGCCTCAGCACCGAGGGTAAGGCCTCAGCACCGAGGGTAAGGCCTCAGCACCGAGGGTAAGCCCTCAGCACTGAGGGTAAGGCCTCGACATCAAGGGTAAGGCCATGGCACCAAGGGTAAGGCCGTGGCACCAAGAGTAAGGCCTCAGCACCAAGGGTAAGCCCTCAGCACTGAGGGTAAGGCCTCGGTACCCTCAGCACCGAGGGTAAGGCCTCGGCACCGAAGGTAAGGCCTCGACATCAAGGGTAAGGCCGTGGCACCAAGGGTAAGGCCTCAGCACCAAGGGTAAGGCCTAAGCACCGAAGGTAAGGCCTCAGCACCAAGGGTAAGGCCTCGGCACCGAGGGTAAGGCCTCGACATCAAGGGTAAGGCCGTGGCACCAAGGGTAAGGCCATGGCACCAAGGGTAAGTCCTCAGCACCAAGGGTAAGGCCTAAGCACCGAAGGTAAGGTCTCAGCACCAAGAGTAAGGCCTCGGCACCAAGGGTATTGTTCTCCGTGTTCTCCATTGTTAAAAACTCTGTGGTTTCATTACTAAAAAAAAACAAAAAAACAACAGCACCAACCAGTCCACCAACAAGGAAACAAAATTTCTTTCAGTGGTTCTAGAATCTTTGTAGACACAGATAATTTTTAGTTTTGCCATGGAAACGAAAACTTTAAATATGAAAACAATGCATTTCCAAGAGAGTCATTGTGGTGCAGGAGGTCTGAACCAGAGACCTGAGTGAAGCCCTCAGCAGAGAGCTGCTGGTGCAGGGTGTTCAGAGCCAGCCTTGCAGCCAGGATCCCTGTTCCCAGGTGGGTGTGGTTCTCTTTGGGGGCATCACTGCTCCAGCAGGCGTAGTGAAGAGCTTCTCTCCTCCCAGAGTCCTGGAACACAGACAGAAGAAGGACACAGCTGAAGGATCTGAGGGTCGATGAGGGAAGCATGGAATCAGAGGTTAACAGGAAGCCTGTCATTCAGTGTTTTCCACTGTCACAGATGTATTCAAGTATAAACTCTGAGCAAACACCAACAATGCTGGGAAATTTTTGGCCTGATTGAATTTCTTGAAAGACATTTCACTGGAGGAAGCAGAGGTGGACTCATCCATCTACAGGCTCAAATCACTGGTTGGACCTCAGTACCTCAAGTCTCAGGATGTGCAGGAAACGTCTTTGGCTGAAGTATCTCTGAACATCGCATGAGGGACATTGCATTGGGGACAGTACCTCTGCTCTGGTACACTGGGGTGGTGGGTCACCTTTTGAAAAAGGGTGACCGCATGGTGTGCTCCAACTACAGGGGGATCACACTCCATAGCCTCCCCAGGAAAGTTTTCTGGAAAGGGTTCTCGAGAGGAGGCTTGAACCGATAGCCCAACATCAGATCCAGGAGGAACAATGCAGTTTTCATCCTGGTTGTGGAACCCTGGATCAGCTCTACACCCTCCATATGGTGCTCGAGGGCTCGTGGGAGTTTGCCAAACCAGTCCAAATGTGTTTTGTGGATTTGGAAAAGGCGTTGTGAGGGGTGCTTCGAGAGCACAGAGTCTGGGCCCCTTGTTAAGGGCCGTCTGTTCTCTGTATGACCAAAACAGGAGCCTGGTCTACATTGCTGGCAGTAAGTCAGACCTGTTGCCGGTGTATGTTGGACTCCAGTAGGGCGGTTCTGTTCATCATTTTCATGGACAGAATTTCTAGATGTAGCCAGGGGCCTAAGGGGGTTGGTTCAGGGGCCAGAGGGGTCCAGTTCAGGGACCAGGGGCTTGAGGGGGTACGCTTCATGGACCAGGGGCCAGAGGGGGTCTGGTTCAGGGACCAGGGACATGAGGTTTGGGGACCACAGGATTCCATCTCTGCCTTTTTCAGATGATATTGTCCTGATGGCTCCATGGAGCCTGGACCAGCATGCACTGGGGCGGTTAGCGGAGAGTGAAATAATGGGGATGAGAATCAGCACCTCCAAATCCGAGGCCATGGTCCTGGACCACAAGAAGGTGGTCTGTCCTCTCCAGGTTGGTGGAGAGACTCTGGCTCAAGTGGAGGAGTTCAAGTATCATGGGGTCTTGTTCACAGTGGGGGACGGATGGAGGTGAGATTCACAGGCGGATCGGTGCAGCGGCTGTAGTGATCAGTCATTGTATCGGTCCGTCGTGATGAAGAAGGAGCTGAGCTGAAAAGCGAAGCTCCTAATTAACCGGTTAAGTCCCCACCCTCACCTATGGTCATGAACTTCGGTTCAAGACTACAAAGGACAAGATCCCGGATACAAGTGGCTGAAATGAGCTTCCTCCGTAGGGTGGCTGCGCACTCACTTATGCCGGATTCACACTGGATGCGTTCCAGCTGCGGTCCGGAATCACCGCAGCACTGTGATTGACACTACCTCCAGTCCCTCTGCAGTCCGCTGGAGGAGGTTGCCAGATCTGTCGCTCTCCCTCGCAAACAATATGAAACCCGTTTAATGCAATAGAAAGCAGCCCAAACTGCCATCTCACTTGAAAAAGCATGTTAAAACCGAAAAAAACTGTATTTGTATTATAAAAAACTCGTAATAAACACAAAACCATTTCATCAACTCGTCCGACGTGTTCAATAAAGAAGTTGATTTGGCAGAAACCCGCCCAACCTGGCAACACCGAGCCGCTCTGGTCATAGAGCTGTTTTGTGGCATTTTGGTGTCGTTTGACTTTCCCGCAGTGATGAAGTACAAAACCGTTCATTCTTCTAAAGCGTATGACTACATCACGTTGTTTGTTCTGTATTCTACCAGAAGTAAAAAAAATAGAATATTAAGGCAAATACACAACTCAGTCTTTATTTTGAAATCACTTATTTTGGAACACGTATCGCATTTCCTTTCAGCACCCGACTTGCTTCTGTCTGGATTGACGCGGTAGGGCTGTGGCATGCCGAGAAATAGGATCCTTGCGGAAAGTTACCCGAGACCCGAGCTTCCCAAGGGCTCCGCAGCCTGACCGCTGCCGGACCGCAGCTGGTGTGAGCCTCAGCATTGATTTTAATGACTACAGATTAGCTGCGGTGTCCGTTCCGCAGCCGGACCGCATCCTGTGTGAACCCGGCATTCAGCGGGGGGGGGGCTACATCACCAGGGAGGAGCTCATTAGTAGAGCTGCTACTCCTCCACATCCAGAGGAGCAGCTGAGGAGGCTGAGCATCTGTTCAGGATGCCTCCTGGACGCCGCCCTGGGGAGGAGTTTTGGACATGTCCCACCCGCAGGATTCCTGAGGAAGACCCAGGACATGCTGGGACTGGCCTGGGAATGCCTCAGGATCCTCCGGGAGGAGCTGGAGGAAGAGTCTGGGGACAGGAAGTCTGGACAAGCGGTCCCAATAAGCGGTTGATAATGGATGAACGGACATTTCGCTATAGTGTGTCTAGCATGTAAATCAGCGTCCGCACTAAAGAGAGATGCTTCTACCTTGTAATCATTGTTTTTCTTCTCAGTCTGTTGGGGAGAAAAGTGTGAACATACCATGATCGTACCTACCTATGCAAATTTATCCAGAGATGGAGAGACCCTTCTGTTCCAGAAAACCCTGACCAATCAGTGCATCACGCAATTTGTTCTTTCCAGTCCTCTGCATAACAGATCTCCAGAGGACAGATCGGGATGTCTCCTCACATCAGTTCAGGTGTAAACTCAGGTGAAGAGCTGGTCTCACCTGGTGGAGCAGCAGCTCGTCGTATCCTCTGGTGCTGCCTGTAGCGCAGCACGCCATAGAACCCAGGGTGGAGTCCACCATGATGTTGTACACGGAACAGTCCTGAAACAAACACGGCATGCCAAACCCTCCATGAGCAGCCAGCCTTGATGCTGGACATGTGCACTCATTGTTCATTACATGTTTTCTTTGGCAGTGGGTTTGAGTCAATCAGCTATTTCTAGCTCAGCACCATTCCAACCACGTGAGCACGGTAGAGCCACCCTGTTCAGAGTCCTGAGCAGTCTGTCCCGGGTCCGTTCCCGTCTGAAGGTTCACAGCTTTCACAGAGGGGAACCGAGACCCGAGCCGAGCGCTGCAGCAGAGGAAGCTGCTTCCTGCCAGCAGCATGG
The DNA here is from genome assembly GCF_902148845.1 of Salarias fasciatus. Classification (NCBI taxonomy): domain Eukaryota; kingdom Metazoa; phylum Chordata; class Actinopteri; order Blenniiformes; family Blenniidae; genus Salarias; species Salarias fasciatus. The sequence goes on from NC_043753.1 coordinate 26,034,798, forward strand.
CGAGAGCCTCATGAGCGGCGCTGACAGTGGAGGAGGTCTGAACAAGGCCTACTGGGATTTCTGTTTACAAAGAACTTATTTCTATTTTTAATGTTATGTAGGAATGCTGCCTTATTTCACCCTCTGCATTCAAACAAAGGGGATGAATCATCATTTTATGTTCAGAGGTTTCGTCCGGGCCACTGGAGAACAAACCCAGCTGCACTGAGCTTCAGGCTAAAAAGACTTTGATCCTCTGCAGAACATTCTAAACATCTGATGTTGGTTTGACATTTGACTGCGAACTAGACCGAGCCACCGGCGGTCGGCTGCCAAGTTTAAAAAGGGAATCACGAGTCTGAGTGTCTGGATGGAGAGCAGGGTGACGACAGCCCGGCACATGGCTCCGGAGTCATCCTGTTACCTGAAACACTCCTACCTTCATGGGTCTGGAATAGTCCGGGATGATGTCCTTGAACATGCTGTGAGCGGCAGCCGGGGTCAGAGGTCGAAGGCTGGGCTGGACAAAGGCACCGATTGGCTCTTTACCGAAGCAGGAGAGCCAGTCCTCCTCACTGTGCCGGTCAGCCACACCTGCAGAAGAGGTCCAGGACCAGAAACCCTCAGGAACGTTCATGAAGACGAAGACACACGAGGCTGCAGCGTCCCCGAGACCACAGACACCTTCATCCACGTTCACAGACTGTCTTCATGATCTCTGCCTTCAGCCCAACATCCACACAGCTTCTCTTCGCCCAGAGGTCAGATACTGTGAATGTGTGATTTCATGCTGTCATCACCGACTGGGCTGACTGGACCAGAGCTGAGTACCTTCAGGGCCCGTTTACACCGCCATGATTTCAAGTAAAACATCAAGCTTTCACTGTTTGGCTGACATCAAGCTCAGAGTCACTGGAAACTGAAATGTCTGGACACACTCTGTCAACGGAGAGACCAGAACCTCTGCTCCTGGTCCCGTTCCTGGTCCCAGGCCATATTCTCCTGGTCCCGTTCCTGGTCCCAGTGCTGGTCCTGCTCCCAGGTTCTCCTGGACTTGTGGACAGTCAGCGTAATGACAGTCCAACTTGGTGTTGTGTTCATGAGAACATCTGAGTTCTCCACTGAGAACATAGAGCTTATTGTTCTCTGCAGTGTTTCATTACAGAAACCAACAGCACCATCCAGTGGAACAACATGAGAACTACACTGTTCTCAGTGTTTCTGTGTGAAGGTGAATCTTTCTGACTTGCTGTGTTTTCTCCTGAAACCGGGTGTGTAAACGAGGCCTGGACTCCAGCTGCAGGGTAGCTGGCTGGATGTGCTCAGTGCTGAATGCATGAGGCAGCCGACAGCTCTTCACACTGCACCACAGCCAGACTGAGTGTTCGCTGCAGCTTCAGGCGTGTTGCACACAGCAGAGCGGCGAGGCGGCATGCTTCAGACCGGCATCACCGACACACACGTCCACGTCAGGCACGCCAACAACCCGGCGAGGAGACGGCGGCGGGTCGGAGTCGGTACCTCGCACCACGCTGGTGATCCCCAGGCGGTTCACAAAGACAGAGTCAGTAAGCTGACTGCCAGCCTGCAGCTCAGCCATCACATAGAAGTTAGGCCTGAGGGCTCTGGCTGCTGCAAGCATCGCCTACAGGGACAAAACACACACACACACACACACACACACACACACACACACACACACACACACACACACACACACACACACACACACACACACACACACACACACACACACACAGAGTGAGCAGTTAGCGAGGAGGAGGAGCAGAGCGGCCCTGCTTCATCCTCACACTGATCAGAGGGAATGAGCTGTTTCCACATCCCAGAGTTTGTTTTTCGGTGGATTGAAACTCGACTCAGGGCCGTTTGTCTGACAGCATGACGGAGCTGGTTTGGAACTATGAGTCCATAAGCTCAAGTCCCCGTTCACCGGGACTCAGTGAAGATGGTTATCGGACCAGGATGGAAGTGCTGCCATTTCTGCATGTGCACCAGGGAAAGGTTCTGAAACATCTGACGGACTTTTCTCTCCGTTGGTTTGGCTCATTTCCTGAAACAGAAACTACATTCTCAGAGCAGCATGGACACAGTGCATCACATTGGAAATGTCTTCGTCCATGTCTCAGTGTCTCAGAACACCTCTGCCAATGATGGAGCACAGTGAGGCTGGATTTAGCTCCAAGTGAAGAGATCCAGTTGATCTAAAGTGATCGAGTGATTCTCAGTCTCATGGTGGTTCTCTCCTCATGTTAGCTTCATTTCACTGTATCAGTCACCACCTGATCAACAGTCTGACCAGCTGTCAAAACCAGTCAAGAACACACTGCAGTACCATGGAGACCGAGACCAGGACCAGGAGGACCAGGGGGACCAGGGGGACCTGGGGGGCCAGGAGGACCAGGGGGACCAGGGGGGCCAGGAGGACCAGGGGGACCAGGGGGACCAGGGGGACCAGGAGGACCAGGGGGACCAGGAGGACCAGGAGGACCAGGGGGACCAGGGGGACCAGGAGGACCAGGGGGACCAGGGGGGCCAGGAGGGTGAGGAGGAGGATGAGCTTCAGCAGGAGATCTCTGGTTTTGAGCTGAACTGGAAGACTTTTTGACAAAATCTGAGGCTACGTTCAGACTGCAGGGCTTAAAGCTCAATTCCGATTTTTTTGCGAGTTCGTTCACATTTATAATAAACTGTGACTTGTATGTGATCTCCCCTCTGGACTTAAATACCACCCAAAAGTGTCCCGCATGTGCAGAAGAGGACAGAACGACGTCATGCAGCTATTCAAGTGTCAAATATTTATTTAAGAACTGATTTTTTTACAATTGAACACTGAGCAATTATTTGAGCGCTGCGCTTCTAATCAGCCACTCCTTCTGTGTGTGTGTGTGTGTGTGTGTGAGTGAGAGAGAGAGAGAGAGTGAGAGAGAGAGAGAGAGAGCACATGTGGATATTTTTTTTCCTCTCCGTTGTCCTGGGTTGCAGAGTTTAGCGGGGCGGGGCCCCGGACTGAAAAGGTCTGGCAGAAACCCTGTTGTCCGACCGGAGCAGCACATTTACAACCTGATTTTAAGAAGAAGGTTGAGAAGGAAGAGAGCCAAGTTTTGGGCCATGGGGTTTTGTGGGGCAGTGGCAGCAATGTCCGTCCAGAGAGACGCAGCCAGGACGGGTGGGACAGTGATGTGAGAAGCTTTAAGGATACGGAGTTCATTAATAATTTTCGAATGGCAAGAACTACCTTTATGTAGGTCTTTATTAACACTCTTACGGAAAGACACGTCTTCGGCCCCATATTGTGACCTGTAGGTTGGATAAATGCGACCTGGCCGTTCAGACTGAAGTCGCATGGCAAAACATCAGATACGTATCGGATTTAGGACCGCATGTCCAAGTGGCCTGGGTCGCATTTGAAAAAAATCGGATCTGTGTCGTTCAGACTGTCGTGAAAAGATCCGATACAGGTCGCACGGGGCAAAAAAATCACATTTGGGTCACTTCAGCCTGCAGTGTGAACGTAGCCTGAGAGTTTGATGGAGGAACAAACCAATGCATGAAGGCTGTAATGCTTTCAACCATGAAGGATGGAAAAGAGAAGCCAGTCTGTCTCCTACGGTGGAAGAAAACTGAGCTTTGGTCAGGCTGGACGTTCCGTCCTACAGCGTCATGCGTCAGTTCTGATTCATGTTTCTGCTGTGGAGACGTACAGCATCGCTGCGTTATTAAAGGAGCAGTGGAGCTGATGGACAGTCAGCTCAGAAACCCCGGGGTCCTGTCCATCAAACAGCTCCTTTGAGACACCATCGTCCTCCATGCAGCAGACGTGTTGACCATAGATGAGGGACATTCTGTCCCGTAATGACCGAGGATGAGGGACGTTCTGTCCCGTGATGATTCTGGATGAGGGACGTTCTGTCCCGTGGTGACTCTGGATGAGGGACGTTCTGTCCCGTGGTGACCCAGGATGAGGGACGTTCTGTCCCGTGGTGACCCAGGATGAGGGACGTTCTGTCCCGTGGTGACCCAGGATGAGGGACGTTCTGTCCCGTGGTGACCCAGGATGAGAGACGTTCTGTCCCGTGGTGACCCAGGATGAGGGACGTTCTGTCCCGTGGTGACCCAGGATGAGGGACGTTCTGTCCCGTGGTGACCCAGGATGCGGGACGTTCTGTCCCGTGGTGACCCAGGATGAGGGACGTTCTGTCCCGTGGTGACCCAGGATGAGGGACGTTCTGTCCCGTGGTGACCCAGGATGCGGGACGTTCTGTCCCGTGGTGACCCAGGATGAGGGACGTTCTGTCCCATGGTGACCCAGGATGAGGGACGTTCTGTCCCGTGGTGACCCAGGATGCGGGACGTTCTGTCCCGTGGTGACTCTGGATGAGGGACGTTCTGTCCCGTGATGACCCAGGATGAGGGACGTTCTGTCCCGTGGTGACCGAGGATGAGGGACGTTCTGTCCCGTGGTGACTCTGGATGAGGGACGTTCTGTCCCGTGGTGACCCAGGATGAGGGACGTTCTGTCCCGTGGTGACCGAGGATGAGGGACGTTCTGTCCCGTGATGACTCTGGATGAGGGACGTTCTGTCCCGTGGTGACTCTGGATGAGGGACGTTCTGTCCCGTGGGGACCCAGGATGCGGGGAGCGTCCGTCCTTCCTGCTCATGGCTGAATGTTGCTGCTGGGACCGTCTTTCCCAGCCGTCCAGCCACTCGGTATGAAGAGACGCTGCTGCGGCTGAGTTCTCGGTGGAATGAAACACTGAAAGCTGCTTCATGACGGAATTAATCTAAATTCCTGGATTGTAAATACTGACTTTACTTCGGAGAAAAGACTTATTTATGAGCTTTCTTACATTAGTAAAAATGTAGTTTATGATGCTTTTCTTTTCTTTCTCCAGAGTTGCCTCAGGGGAAGACTGTACTGAATTCAGTCCATCCAGACGTATTGATCAGCAGCACCATGACGAGGGGCGTCTGGCCCAGCTCCACCCGTCTGGATTCCTCTCTGGTTTTCTAACTTCCTGAAGGTGAATTTCCGCCTCTAGTTTTGAGCGTGGATCAGCAGAACTCCAGTCCAACAGGAACATTTACATACAAGCAAAGCCATTGCTCCGAGGATGGAAGCTGAATTCCCTGTTCGCCATGCTCAGCGGGCTGCGGGCAGTGAGCGGGTACCTCCGTCACGTGCAGAGGGGTGGAGGAGCAGTCGACCACGCAGACGCCAGAGAAGACCCTGGCAGTGAGCTCGGTGTAGGCCCTCATGCGGGCCCACAGCTGGGGACAGTCCTCGGGCGTCTCTCCATAGCGCAGCTTCACGTCGTTGCCTCGAACCTCCAGCTGTCGTCGCAGCAGCTTCTCTGGGTCTGCAGCACAGAGACAGGACAGATCGGCAGCGTCTCAGATCCTCCGCGGTCTGAACCCGGGTCGGTGGACGTCCTCGGCTCAGTACCGGGTTCGGCGGACCTCCGCAGCGGGTCTCCCCTCAGGAAGGCGTCGTAAGCCAGGATGCGGCCGGCCGTCTCCGTCTGCAGCAGCTGCTTCTCCTCAGCAAGGCTCAGCTCTCCGAACGGGAAGGTGAAGTACCTGCAGCAGGGACCCGCCTCAGAACACACCCAGCCTCCCCTTCACCCCATGCAGTCCTCACGTCCTACACAGGGACGGCGCTGTAGCGCTACCTGGGACAGAGGGGACGCTCCCTGGAGACCACGGCCAGCCGGGGACCGTCCACTGCAAGACGCTCTGAACGCACCTGATCCAGCACGCTGTCCAACACCTGGAGGAAGGATGGGGTCACACACTGGGACAGAGACACACACACACACACACACACACACACACACACACACACCTGCTCTGTGCAGAGACTCATCTTCCTGTATTCTTCCCAGTTCAGTTCTTCCAGTTTCTTCCTCAAGCGGCAGCAGGACTCTTCGATGTCTGCTGGCTTGGAGCTGAGGCCAGGAGACAAACAGTCCCTTCAGCAGGACACTGAGACATGCAGTGTCTCCACAAGGAGCTTGAGAACTGATGTCTTCGTTTGTCTATGTGGACAAAACCTTTAAACCAGCTAAAGTTGTAACAGAAAGTCAGACGAATACACTGAGGGATGTTTTTTTTTGCCTCTTTAAAGCATTATTTTGCATATATATAAATACATAATGAGATATATATATATATGTATATGTGTATATATATATATATACATATATATATATATATATATATATATATATATATATATATATATATATATATATATATATATATATATACACAGAACGTCTCAATCGTCCCGTCAGGACCGATGTCTCACCTGAGAGGTGAGAACGCGAGCACGGCCGAACCCAGGTCCACCGTCCGTCCAAAGCGTCGGCACTGTGGATCCTGGAGCGTCTTCAGCTCTGTGGAACCAGCCGGAGGACGGACGCTGACTGCACCTGTCAGAACACACACACACACACACACACACACACACACACACACACACACACACACACACACACACACACACACAAGTTTGTATTTCTATCCTTGTGAGGACACTCATTGACATAATGCATTTCCTAGCCCCTAACCCTGACCCTGACCCTTACCCTGACCCTGACCCTGACCCTGACCCTGACCCTGACCACAACACAGCCTGACCCTAAAGAAATAATTTTTGACCTTTTACTTTTTCAGTAACAACATGGTCAAGAAAACACTGTTTCCCCTCATTAGAGCCGGAAAAAGGTCCCACAAGGCACATCGTGCAGGTTTTCCTATCCTTGTGGGGACTTTTGATCCCCACAAGGATAGGAAAACGTGCGCGCGCACACACACACACACAAACAGACACACACACACACACACACACACACATGCGGACTTTATGTGAGGATTCTCAACATCCTGAACCACCTCGCCAGTTATGTATCTTGTCACTAGTTTCCACTGTTCACATGTTTTTCTCTTCTCTTCCACCAGAGGATACAGTAGGAGACACCAGACACGAGACACGAGACACGAGACACGAGTCCTGCTGATGAACGAATGAACGGAGCATTTCGTGCACTGGCATTAAAGACGTGGTTCTAGCTCCCGCAGTGGGACCGGTCAGCTGATGAGTGGACAGGGGGTCCCAGACAGACTTCGGGATCTGACCGGCATCCTGACTGGTCTACAGGGAGGCTCTGCTACACTTCTCCTCTCTGCCTGTGGGTGGAGCTAAAGGGTCGAAGACAACCAACCTGTCGCTTCCTTGTGTGGTTGGGTTTGTGGATGAAGGACCAGAACCCTAACCCTGACCCCCTCCTCCAAGACTGAAACAGACCTAAAGATCCAAAACCGAAGACTTCAAGGTCAAACCAAACGGTCAAGGACAATGAAGGAAAAACAAGCAAAGAACCAGAGGGACAGCAAGGACACAGCAACAAGACACGAGAGACCAGGACAGAGCGTTGTCCCTCAGTTATATTCCAGCAGCTCTTCCTGTTCTGTTGCCATGGCGGCGATGTCCTGGGTTCCGCTGTGTGGTCTCACCTTTCTGCAGAGCTTGTCTGAACTGATCCACAGCCTCGTCCACATTCACCTGCCCGAACTCCCAGAGGCTGAGCCTGGAGAAGACCTGCTGCCACAGGACGCCTCGCAGAGCCTGAGACACACACACACACACACACACACACACACACACACACACACACACACACACACAGAGCAATAAATAAAGTGATTTTACATGAATAAATATTCTTTACAGGTTCTTTTATGATATTTAGCTTCAGTCTAAGAGGATCTGCAGTCAGGTGACCCGGGAGCAGGCAACCTGAGGACCGCCGCCATGTTGGAGTGAAAACAACCAGTGAGACACGGTTTCATCCATAGAGAGTAGTGCACACTCGGTGTTCTTTAACGTTGAAAATGTCGACTGATAAGGAGAGCAGGGATGTTGTTGTGTTGTCAGATCAAGTGGACAATCTGGACGTAACACACAAAGACCGGTACCGGGAGGAACGACGGATTTCAGGCTGCAGCAGGACCCGTATCCACGGCTGAGACACAAGAACTCCTCGATCTGGACTTGTTCATCCTGGAAGTCATTTAACCTGTTCGGCCCGACGGACCCGGTACTGGGTGAGGAGGATTTCTTTACATTGTGTCTCAGACCAGAAGCCTTCATCTCACTAACTGAGGCTCCAGCTGCTCTTTGACCACCGAGTCTTTGTTTTAGAACATCTTTAAAATCCAGATGCAACAATTGGACACGCCCCCCTCCCCTGAACCTCCAGACACAAAACACTACAGAAGCAGACCCGTCTGCTCCAACATGCTGGGTCTCATGAAACTAGAAAATCTTTAAGAGACACTTGAAGAGACAGCAGGCAGAATCTTCTCTGAGCCGACCGCCTCCCGTCAGCGGCAAAACAAACCCAGAACCCACTCATTTCACCGCAGCAGCTCAGATCATGTTTCTCACACACTTCTTCAGCAAACCTCAAAGCTGTTCACTCCAAACACAACATGTTTTATGTCCTTACCGTTTTGTGGTCATTTTCCATCTATTCGCGCTCCTCTGACCAAGATTAGCGGCATAATCCTCCAGAATAGTGAAAGAGCGTCAAACGCCTGAATGTTTGTTTTCACTCCAACATGGCGGCGACTACCCAGCGTGCATTGTGAGGCCAGGTGTGTGACGCCAGCTGCAAATACTTGTCTTGGCGAACCGGTGCATCTGGTTACCATGGTAACGGCCGGGGGGCACGTGATCAGCGCTGAGGGAAAAAGTAGGGAGCTGCGCGTCTGAATTGCCAACGGATTCAGGCTCTATAAAGTCCACTATGTAGGGACTGAGGGGTCAGGGGACAGGGTGGACAATCGGACACAGCCCGTATGTTTAGCACTAGCTTGTGGCTACTTGTTTAGTATTCACGTTTGAAGGTGCTGATGTGTCCACAGTGACTTCCTGCTGACAGATTGGGAGAACCACTTTGTGGTTGAAAGGAAGAACATGCAGACTCACGGTCATGTGGCGCTCGTCTTGAATGAGTGCTGGTAGTCCTTGTTTGGAGAACGTCCCATCAGCCATCTGGCAGCTGAAGTGCCACAGGGCTCGGTCCAGGAGCCACGCCGGCCTCAGCTCCGGGGAGTTCACCAGGTTGTAGCCACATTCAGGGTGCAGCAGGATCCAGGCTCCGTCAGCCGCTGTGGGCCACAAGAGGATCAGCACAGGAAACCAGAGCAGCGCCGGGTGGACGAGCAGCAGGCTCAGCTGCCAGGAGGACGGACATGGCTTCAAACAGATGATGCACTTCTTTGTTGGCGATTAACAACATGTAGAAATGCACAGGATTCATATTTAAAACATTGTTTCCTGAGTTCAGTCGCTGGCAGACATTAGTGATGAATGGGTGAAGCTCCAGCTGACTGCGGGGGGGGGGGGGGGGGGGGTTACTGCTCCACAAAACATTTGACCTTCAGCATGGAGGGGGCTAAATGTCAGAGAGCAACCAGGGAAGGTGATCCAACAGACAGAGCGGTGTGTGTGTGTGTGTGTGTGTGTGTGTGTGTGTGTGTGTGTGTGTGTGTGTGTGTGTGTGTGTGTGTGTGTGTGTGTGTGTGTGTGTGTGTGTGTGAAGAGTGAATCAGTTTTGTTTTGTTTTTGGAACATTCTTCAGTTGTCAGTGAGTGTGTCCCCTGTCTTCTAAAAAGGTTCTTTGAGTAAAGTTTGCTTGACTTCACATTAATTCAACCTTTCAGGAAGAAGATGCAAACTTCAGATCATCCAATAAAACATTTTCAAGCACACTACGTGGAACTCTGTCTGTTTTTATCAAACATGTCAGGAACACTGGAAAGAAAAGAAAATCAAACCAAAACAATCAATGACAGTCAAAATGTTGACAAAAGGTGTGAAAACAGACGAGTAGCCCGACTGAAGACTGACTGCTGTCCTCAGAGACCCTGTCCAACAGAAAGACTACAGCTAACAGGAAGGATTTCCACAGGACAGAGTAAAACTAATCAGTTTAATGTAGTCGACTCAGAGTGACATGAGCTCAGTCAGCATCACTTTCAGAACATCACCACGGAAACCACACATCACGGTCCTGGACCTGAAGGAGCAGGCCGGGAGCACACAGCTGCTCCCCCCATCAGTCCTCCATGGGATCCAGGCCTACCTGTGTGATCGTAGACCACGTCAGAGATGCAAATCATATTCCAGTCCCTCCTCAGCGTCTCCACGAGGCGTCCGATGTCCTCCCAGGTGCAGCTCTTCGCCCCTGCTGAGAAGGCCGGGTTCAGCTCCAGGTGGTCTGAGATGGAGTAACAGAGTCCAGACGAGCCCAGTCTCTGCAGGGGGGTGAAGTGGATCATGTTGTATCCTGGACAGATGAGAGACTGAGAGTCAGGGACAGAAGAAGTTAGAGGACCTCATTTAGACCTCTGTAGACCTGTGACGGGGGTTTTAACTGTGGGTCTATGAAACTGGTTCTGGGTCTACGACTCTCTTCATTGTAGCTGGTTCTGGGTCTACGGAGGCCCTGACTGTAGCTGGTTCTGGGTCTACGGAGGCCCTGACTGTAGCTGGTTCTGGGTCTACGGAGGCCCTGACTGTAGCTGGTTCTGGGTCTATGCCGTCCTATTGCAGCTGGTTCCAGCTGTGACTAATTTACACAAAACGTTGTGGTGAGAATGTCTCCTGAATATAAGTTGCTTTTTATTCGTGTAGCTCTGGATGCGTAGCTCTGGACGTGTAGCTCTGCAGTGCAGGTGGAGTCTGTGGAGGGTGGGAGGTGTGCAGGTTTACCTACCGGTTTCCTTTGCAACCCTGATCCTGCTGAGCCACGTGTCCACTGGACCGAGACCTTTGGCCAGGTACGTCTGGCTGCTGATGCGGTCCAGCGGCAGGATGTCATTGCTGGCTCCGACCCTCAGTACTGGATCTACCACGATGTACCCACCACTGACCTTCTCCTTGTCCCTTCAAGAAATGGAAACGTTGTGGAGTTGGACACATGAGTGAAGTACGCAGTGTGAGCTGCTCAGGAGTAAAGGTGTGCTCATCTGGAAGAGTCGTGGTAAAAGCTGGTAAATCGACTGACCCACAGGAGAAGTAGTACTGGTAGGACCCGGCCACCGTCAGGTCCAGCCTGCAGTACTTATCGCAGTCATCCTTTTGGCTGTTGGGGTAAACCCAGTCCAGTGGATGGAACTGCAGGCGGTTGAACTTGTAGCCGTTGGTTGGGTAGTTGGTGTACACCCGGACTTCTCTACCCTGGAGCGTCGGGCCCAGACGGAACTGCAGCTCAAAGCCTGCAGGAGTGAACAGTACGTCTACGTTTGATACCAAGTGGTCCGACACATGGTCACAGGTGGTGGAGCCAGTTCCAGGAGAACCACAGAAACCAAACCAAAGTACCCTGAGAGAACCAAGACGTGCACCAGGAGAACCATGTCCACGCAGACCCAGGGCCCTGCCACTATCAGACAAGGGTTAACTTTACACAGCAACTGTTCCGAAAACAATGGCTGCTCACACAGAAACTCTGAGAACAGTGTAGTTCTTATGCCAGGTCATCTGTTGGCGCTGTTGTTATATGGATGTCTACACAGAGTTGGGCATTTTCAAAAAGTTGTATTTTCAGTGGCTCTGAGCACTGCTGTTGTATAAACGGATCCCAGAAAAGCCAGAAAGCTGTATGTTTTCACGAACCCCATTCAGCGTCCAAAAATCCTCCTTAGTATTGAATCATGGGGTCAAAGGGACAGTAAAAGTCTCATATAAACCCTGAGTGGATCGGACAGAGGTCAGACGGATTTCAGATCAGGTTGTCAGGTAGTCAATCCTGATTATTTCTTCCTACAAGTATAAACAGCTGAAGACTGAGCAGAACATGAACCAACTTATTTAGCGTCCATGGATACCAAAGTAAATGTAACTGTTACATGTTACTAACCTCTGTTTCCCCCCTAGTTTATAATATCTCTCTCCTGTAGTCTCTCTCTCTCTGTCTCTCTCTGTCTCTCTCTCTCTGCTGAGTTGACTGGAGAATCCCTTCCCCCGACTGATCCAAGGTCTGGGTCCCTGACAATCCTCCTCTGAGTCTGGTTCTGCAGGTCCCTTCGTTTCCACAGTCCTTATTGCTCATTTGAAACGGGTGTTTTTTCTCTGTAAAACTGCAGTGAGATGACTGTTGTACCTGGCACTACATAAAGAAAGCTAAATTCAGTCATTTCAGATTAAAATCGTACTTGTATCTTACATCATTCATCATACTTTTATTTTACAGCTGAGCCTAGATGTCTTCTCCTGCTGCAGTTTTGACATGATAACTCCACTGACACTGCTGGTGAATGAGTGAATCCCTGCTCAGCCTGCCAGACCACTGAGGTTTTCTGAAGGACTGGATCCTGTAAAGCACCGAGAGCACATGCTGGCAGAGCAGGAATGTGGACAGTCACAGACTCTGTGGAACCCTCATGGTGTGGAACCCTCATGGTGGAATGTGTGCGGTGTTGTTGCAGAGTTCTCGTACCTTGTTCCAGGCAGAACAGCGCTCGCTCCAGTGTGTCCATGTCGTCTGTGCTCTGTCAGCTGGCCGGCTGCTCCGGTTCTATTTATGTGACATAAAGGGAGTGGAGAACCTCACATGCCCGGTAACACGAGAACGCCGTGCTCTCCTCGGCCGGCTGCAGGGAGGAGCTCTTCAACCAAACTGACAGCCTGCCAGCAGGTGTTGAGGCAGGGACAGACCAGAGCCTGCTGGACAGGGTTCCCTCTGCAGGACCAGGGCTGGAACAGAGCCCAGAGCACTTCACACTGTGTCACATTCACCCATTCACCCTCCAGTGGAAGGTAGAAGAGGCAGGCAGCGGGAAGACACAAAGAAAAGGGTTTTCTAGAAACAGATCCAGATTTGTCACATTCATTATAAACAAACTCCCTGACAGGTCTGCAGTCCATCACTGGGTCCACCTGGACAGGTGCTCTGTCTCAAAAGTCCCTGTGAACATCAACAATAACTGTACTTGTGCTAAACGTTGAGCAGGGAGGCCCAGCTGGAGCAGGTCTCGTCTCTCTGGGTTCTGCTGCTCTCAAGGGGACAGACATGTTTAATCAGGCGCCTCAAGCAGGACCGTCATGTCCAGCAGTCCTTCAGTGAATCACCTGCTCCCAATTATCACTCCCGATGGAGCTCAAATGTGTGTTTGGACTGTGCTACGAAACCAAATGCATCTACAGGAAGAACATGCAAACCCCGGCCAGCGGAGCTCTGGCTGTGGAGCGGATCATGGAGATGGCTGAACACTGCTGGATAGATGTCTGGATGTAGAAGGCAGAAAGGCAGCGGCACGGCGACGGCACGGCGGCGGCACGGCGGCACGGCGGCACGGCGGCACAGCGGCGGCACACCGGTGGCACAGGCTCATGTTCACCACTGCCTGAATGTTCAGAAGGACGATGGAGACATTTGGAGGTCGTCTGTCACGATGACAGAGCGACGCTCCGGTTCAGACGCAGTGGAAGGCAGACCGTCTGCGTTGTGCGCTCAGAAGCCCTGGAGTGGTGGAGGTCTGGTGGAGGTCAGGGTGAAGCCATGGGCAGTGTTGTGCTAGTTACTGCAAAATACACTGCTCACAAAAATTAAAGGAACACTTTAAAGAAACATATTAGATACATCAGATCTCAATATGAAGTTGAATATCTAGACAAATAACGATAGGGCAATGTCTTAGGAACAAAAGGATGCCAAGTCTTTTAATGGAAATAAAGTTTTCAGCCTACAGAGGGCGCAATTGTGTAGACACCCTAAAATCAGGGTGAAATGAAGATGTGGCAGGCTAGTCAATTTTTTCTAAACTTAATTTCTGCAACTCAAAATGCTTTTCACTATTTTGTGTGGCCCCCACGAGCTTGTATGCATGCTTCACAACGTCGCGGCATGCTCCTAATGAGACGATGGATGGTGTCTTGTGGCATTTCCTCCCAGGTCTGTGTGAGGGCATCCCTGAGCTGTGGTACAGTCTGAGGAGCAACCTGGCGGCGCCTAAGGGACTAACACATAATATCCCAGAGATGTTCTATTGGGTTAAAGTCAGAGGATCGTGAAGGCCGTTCAGTTGTTTCAATTCCTTCATCCTCCAGGTACTGCCTGCATACTCTTGCCACATGAGGCCGGGCACTGTCGTCCAAACCAGGACCTCCTGCACCAGCGTAGGGTCTGACAAAGGGGTCAAGGATTTCATCTCGATACCTTATGGCAGTCAGAGCACCGTCTTCTAGACAGTAGAGGTCTGTGCGTCCCCCCATGGACATGCCTCCCCAGACCATCCCTGACCCACCACCAAACCTGTCATGTTGAACAACGTTGCAGGCAGCATAACGTTCTCCTTGTCTTCTCCAGACCCTTTCACATCTATCGCAGGTGCTCAGGGTGAACCTGGTCTCGTCTGTGAAAAGTGCAGGGCACCAGTGGCGGACTTGCCAATTCTGGTGTTCCTGAGCCAGGCGAGCTCCACGGTGCTGGGCAGTGAGCACTGGGCCACTACAGGTCGTCGGGCCCTCAGAGACTAGGGATGAGCCGAATACTCATTTTAAACGAGTACTCGTCACGGATAATGCATTTTTTCCGAATCCCAGTACAGCCCGAGCATTGTCCGTCATTATTCGTCCTCGTGCTGATGGGAGATCCTCATTGGTCCTTCATTCTGCTCCTGCTCCACCGAGACGACAGGATCCTGTGAGAGAAGCCAATCAGAGCTGATAAATCAAAAATGCAGTATTTTATTTCTTTGTAGCTGCATTGTGCCTGAAGAACAAGGTCGAAACGTCGGGCGATTGTGCACGCTCGGGGGGGTTTTTTTCGGGGGTTTTTAAGTTTTGTTTTCCCTCGCGTTTTTTTTTTTTTTTCGTTTTTTCTCTTCTTTTTCATAATAATTTGGGCTTGTGCTCCACTGGGAGGCTGTGATCTGTGGGAGAGAGGAGATAACTGGACCGAGGTCCACGTCTTGGTCACGTCCTGGCACTGCAGCCGCGGACATGACCAGGAAGCTCAGCAGGGGGGATGAGAGGTTTCCCTGGACGCCGGGGAGATTCCGGTGGAGATCATGGGGGGAAGCATTCATACAATTAAAATATTCATGTCTGACTCAATAAAAAGTACTTGTTCTGTAAATAGTTCCTTTACTATTGTGACCAAAAATATTCAAATTTTATTTCTGAGGGTTTTGTGTGAATAAATAATCATTTATATAACTTCAAAAATATTCATGTTCTGACTAAAATAAAAAAACAAAAATCTGTACATTGTATCACTGAGACTGTTCTGTAAATAGTTTTCAAATGAAGAATCAATATAGCAACTTCTGAGCAATCCATATCAATTTCAGACTTAAAGCTGGTGTCCGGAGTTTACGTTCATTTCCAACGTATGAATCATTTTTCAACAGAGCTTCAATGTGTCAGTCTGGTTCGATACTACAATATAACATTAGCATAAAGCAATATAAAAATGTATTTATGAGCCCCGCCTTCGTCTCATAGACCCCCATGTTATCCGAAAAAGCGCCGGTCAGCATCAGCCAATAGAATGCGAGCTTCCGCCTTGTCCTGCTGTCAGTCAAAGTGTGGAGCAGCCAGAGAGCACGGCCGCTCGCCCAGCAGAGGAGAGTTAGCTCTGCAGCAGATATATCCACTGTCTGCTGAACATCCACCGGAAACAGCTCAACATGGAGGATGCTGCAGGACTCAGAGGCTCTCATTTTCACCTGACAGATAATTCGCGTGCACAATTAAAGGGGCGTGGCTTGGTCGCTCATGAAAGCAGAGGGAGGGTGGAAAAAACCTCTCTTTCAAAACTCCGGACACGAGCTTTAAAATAGTGGACCAATTTCTGCCCCATCCCGTTTCCAGTTAAACCACGCCCACTTCCGGGTTAGACCACGCCCCCTCCGAGTACAGATACGGATACAGATAATTTGGATGGGTAAACAGATACAGATACAGATACAGATAGTAGTGTACTCTCTCATCCTTAGTAGAGACATTCACACCAGTGGCCCTCTGGAGGTCATCCTGTAGGGCACGAGCAGTGCTCAGCCTGTTCCGCCTTGCACAAAGGAGCAGGTATCGGTCCTGCTGATGGGTTGAGGACCTTCTACGGCCCTGTCCAGCCCTCCAACAATAACCACCAGTCTCCTGAAGTCGCCTCCATGCTCTGGAGATTGTGCTGGGAGACACATTGAACCTTCTTACTGCAGCATGTGTGGATGTGCCATCCTGGAGAAGTTGGACAACTTGTGCAACTTCTGTAGGGTTGAGGAATTGCCTCATCCTGCCAGTAGAGACAATTACTCAAGTCAAAACCAGCATGAATGGAGAACCAGCCAAAAAAGATCAAGAGGGAGAAACTTGAAATGACCGCCACATGTAAAAGCAGTCCTGTTTTGAGGGTTTCCTAATTGTTGCCACTGTAGTGCACCTGTTGTTAATTCCATGAACAACAATGCAGCTGAAAGTGATTAACGACGCCCTCAGCTGCTGAACCAACCACAAAATTATCACACAGCTTTAATTGATTTCATGCCAGGCCCAAGTGTGCCTTTAATTTTTGTGAGCAGTATAGTAACTAGTTACAGTTAATAGTTACTTCATGAAAAAAGTAACTCAGTAACTAATTTACTTAAACAAATCAGTAATGTGTTACTGAAAAAGTAACTTTTTAGTTACTTTTGAAGGTTTTTCCAGTGCTCTCAATAAATAAAGGTTGCCTGGTCGAACTCCCCTGTGGCCCTGATTCCAGTCTGGACTGACGCTACATTACAACATTTCAGCTCATTTCATCCACATCACCGAACGAACTACTAACTATCCATGGAATATTCTCCACTGTGCACCAACACAAACACCTAAGTAATTTTTAAATACCTATTTATTTTATTCAACAACAGCCTGCACAAAAATTTAAGTGGCTTAAAGCAAATATAGACATTCTGATATAATCTATTATTCAGAATCAAGCTGAGGATGGGGTCCGGAGGGGGTCCGGTTCGGGGACCACAGGATTTCATCTCTGCTTTTTGCAGATGATGTCGTCCTGTTGGCTTCATCGAACCCAGACCTACAGCATGCACTGGGGCGGTTCGCAGCTGAGTGTGAAGCGACAGGGATGAGGATCAGCACCTCCAAATCTGAAGCCATGGTCCTCGACTGGAAGAAGGTGGCTTGCCCTCTCCAGGTCAGTGGAGAGACTCTGGCCCAAGTGGAGGAGTTTAAGTATCGTGGGGTCTTGTTCACAGTGGGGGATGGATGGAGGTGAGATTGACAGGCGGATCGGTGCAGCGGCTGTAGTGATGCAGTCGTTGTATTGGTCCGTTGTGGTGAAGAGGGAGCTGAGCCGAAAGGCGAAGCTCTCGATTTACCGGTCAATCTACGTTCCCACCCTCACCTATGGTCATGAGTTTTGGGTCATGACCGAAAGGACAAGATCCCGGATACAAGCGGCCGAAATGAGTTTCCTCCGTAGGGTGGCTGGACTCCCTGAGAGACAGGGGGAGGAGCTCAGTCACCAGGGAGGAACTTGAAGTAGAGCCGCTACTCCTCCACATCGAGAGGGGCCAGCTGAGGAGGCTCAGCATCTGGTTAGGATGCCTCCTGGACGCCTCCCTGGGGAGGTTTTCCGGGCATGTCCCACTGGGAGGAGACCCCGGGGAAGACCCAGGACACGCTGGAGAGACTATGTCTCTCGGCTGGCCTGGGAACGCCTTGGGATCCTCCCAGAGGAGCTGGAGGAAGTGTCTGGGGACAGGGAAGTCTGGGCATCCCTGCTGAGACTGCTGCCCCCGCGACCTGGCCCTGGATAAGCGGAAGAAAATGGATGGATGGACATTTCAATAACGTACAGCGGTAACGTAAGCAAAGTAAAGTGCTTTATAAGAAAGCTTACATTTTGCAAATGCCTCCATTGTTCGTGAAACCCAAAATGCCTGTATTCCCAAGGTTTCTCAAACCCTTAGTACAGTGCTATTAAATGTGACCATATTGTCACTGAAACCAAAATTGTAGTACTTCACAAAATGAACCCTATTGTCACTGGAGGCTCAAATTAAGTTTTAGAAAAATCTGATATTTGGGGAAAATTATCATATGGGGTAGTAATATACAATTCTGACTTTTTTGAGAGAGAGACCGTCACATGTAATGCATTCTGGGATGTTGCACATTTGCAACATTGACTGAGCAGACTGAATATGACATGAACACTAACTTTATTACAATGTAACAAAGTCGTCTCAAACCCACATTGAGAAGACCATGTCTGAAAGTCACTTTTTCGTTTAGTAGTCCAAGAAATAGCTTTTGTCCTTTGTAAAGCACAAAAGTACTTTGCACTTCAGGCAGGCCGTTTGCCTGTAACCACTCTTGCACAGTCTGCATCATCCACATTTGTCAGCATGGTTGGGAAAATAATCGAATCGGTCAAATCTGACGTCAACTGATGGTGCAACAATCCTCTGAAATGGAGGTGGAGGTGAGGTTGATGAGACATCTTCCAATGACGGTCTTCCTCTTTTCCTGCTGTTCAAGTCAGCCTGTTTGCCAACCTTGATGACGGTATCTCCAAATTGAGCACGGAAGTCAAGAAGCGGCATATACTTCTTCTCCTGCTTCTGGGTGATGGCAGTAGAGGAGCCAGCTATTCACCAGGTCAATCAAGTAGTACAAGATGCGCAGATACCAACGACGTGAGCAGATTTCAATGCGAACATGTCCGCCAAGTCTACTCCTCCCATGTTGTTATTGTACACCTTGACAATGTGGGGTCTTTCCACTTCCACACTTCCACTCTTTTGACCCAAACCTAAACCATCTCAACGGCTTCCTTGAGTGTATAAAATCTTCATCGGCCTGCGATACTGCACTGCAAATCCTGCAAAGATTATATTCTGTAAGTATACTTTACCAAAAAAAAAGCGTACAGGCAAACAAATATCTATACTGCCATAGAATTTAGGTTACATCAGTTTTCTTCACTGCACAGTCAAATGAACATCATATTATGCAATTGTTTTTGATCAAATTTGTCTCTGAGTTTGTAACTTCAGTCCAAATTATTGTCCAAAGTCCAAAGTCAGTCCTGGAGGGCCTGGAGGGTTTTCCATGTCTCCCTGCTTCACCACATCTGAATCTCATGATGATTCATGGCAAAGTCCAGCAGACTACTT
This sequence comes from Salarias fasciatus, assembly GCF_902148845.1. Lineage (NCBI taxonomy): Eukaryota > Metazoa > Chordata > Actinopteri > Blenniiformes > Blenniidae > Salarias > Salarias fasciatus. The sequence continues at coordinate 26,053,997 of NC_043753.1, forward strand.
TCTGTCACTTTTACAAGGACACTTTCTAAAACTGTTCTCTGCCTTTCCTTTGGACAGCCTGACTTTTCTTCAGACGGACAGCCAAACACAACCAAGGTAGGTACGACTATCACATACACTCAAATGCCCGATCTTTGTTTTAAAGGTTACGTGAAGCTAATAGTGCATGTCTACATTTGCAGATGACCTGCAGAGTACAAAAATGGCGAAAACTCAAAAGAGACCTAGACGTTCAGACCAGGATAGTGCTAGTGAGAGTCCAAGGGCTGCTCGTGTAGCTGGAGACAGTGACTCTGGTCCTTCTGGTTCAATGAATGGTTCGATGAATGCACCTGGGACACCAGACCGCATCGACTTTGAGACTGATTTTGACTGTACTGACTCTGACTCTGACTCTGAATCTGAATCGTTGATCGCTGACCCTGAAGTGACGAGCAGCTTTGAGGAAAAACTAAGACAGTGGGCACTGGAACACAGATTGACTCACAGAGCACTCAATGGATTATTATGGAAAATCCTTTATTTAACACAAAATCCTTAGTGCCAAAAATAAACTATTATCATGTTAATGCCAATAATAGGCAATAATGAGCTAAAAAAGCATGATACAGGTCCTTTAAAGGAAGCAAGGCCACCTATTGCCTTTGGATTGCCGAACACTCCTCGGTACACCACAGACAAGTGTGACAGAACCCAAATGTGGCAGCCAGTGTAAGTATTACGGGCTGGAGAAGGGCATCCTTCATTACCTGAGACATCTGGAAGGGCATGATGTGCACCTCAGTGTAAACATCGATAGTGTACCACTATTTAAAAGTAGTGGAGTGCAGTGCTGGCCGATACTGGTGAAGTGTGGCAAATTTGATCCATTTATTGATGCCATTTTCAGTGGATCAAAGAAGCCTAGCCCTATTGAGGAATATCTTCGAGACCTCCTGACAGTTTGCTCACCTCAAACAAGATGGCATAACTTTTGAAGGCCAGACTTACTTCGTCACTACGTCACCATTGACTCCTTGGTCTGTGATGCGCCAGCTAGGGCATTTCTGAAATGCATCAAGGGTCACACTTTGTATGAGAGCTGCGAAAGATGCATCACCGCGTTGAGGGAAGAGTAGTTTTCACTGGTCATGAATGCACTTCCCGTACGAATGATGGTTTCTCAAAATGGGAGTACAAGAACCACCAGTAAGGAGTCAGCCCTCTTCATTGCTGCCGGGGCGCCTTGCATTACCTCTTTCGTCTTGGACTACATGCACATGGTCTGCTTGGGTGTGGTGAGACGCATGTTGGTGTACTTGACGGGGCCCGACAACCTGCAAGACAAAAGGATACCATTTCTGAGAAACTGGTTGCTCTGAAGGGCAAGATGCCCAGCGATTTTGCCCGACAGCCCCGAGCTTTACACGAGCTTGACAGATGGAAAGCAACTGAACTAAGGCCGTTTTTGCTCTACGCTGGACCTGTCGTGCTGAAAAACGTGTTGTCCCTGGAACTGTACGATACTGCTGGAGTCAGATGACAGGATTCGCAATGGTCATCTCCAGTATGCCCAAGACCCGCTCCAGCACTTTGTCAGGAACAGTGCTCACCTCTATGGTGAGACCTTCCCAGTGTACAATGTACATGGATTAATGCATCTCCACAAAGATGTTCGCCACTTCCAGTGCTGTTTAAATGAAGTGTAATGTTTCCCCTTTGAAAATTACCTCCAGAAAATTAAGAAGCATGTCAGGAGTGGAAGAACAGGTGACGAGGCCTTTGGAACACTCAGACATGAGTATGAGCACTACAAAGCCTAAAAAGATTGCTTCCATCAAAACAAAGGACTTTTGCTTTCTTTTGAAAGATCAGCCTTCATTCGACAGCAGAATGCAGATGGTTCTGTTGAATGCGAAATCCTGCACCAGCGTCACACGTCACCATTGTTTAGCCAACCCTGTAGCTCTGGGCTGCTCGATATAGTGTGCACAAGAAACGGACAGGTCAGGATGAGAAATGCACAGTTGCTTGAGCGGGACCTGTTTCAGAAGGTGGCCTGCCTACCTCAAGAAGCTGGTGGATTTGTCCTCATGCCCCTTCGTCACTCCCTGGAGCACTAAAATTGAAGGTTAATTTCTTTTATTCTGTTATCTAGAACCCACCAGAGATCACTGTTGATCACCTTTTCTGTTTTTTTTTTCCTTTCTCGGTGACGGCTACCTGCATTTCCTTCATTTTATTTACCCTAACTATAAACCACTGTTCCATAACAGGCTTCACCCCCAGTAGCCCTCATCTGTATTCTCTATAAACTCTATTCATAGTCATTCATAATCACTGGTCATTTGTGGTTTTGTTACTCCTTATTAGATTCATTGTAAGTTCTGAGTAGTCATCTAACATTTTAACAATCATCTAACATTACAATTTGTGTTTTTGGTATGTCCTGCAGTGATTCTCAATGTGTCTAAGGTTCCCTTTGAATTCTTTGATTGGGTTTTTTATTCAAAGAATTTTGACAACTACTCTATTTGTGTAAATGTAGACGATAATCTAACTGCAAATGTGTTCTGCCCTTTCCAGTCATGTATGCGAGGGCGGTGAGGAAAGAGGGTGACCGGGAGGACGAAGGCGTGGTCCCGGAGAACTGGATAGATGTGGCAATAAGAATTGTTCGAGGGCCTTGCAGCTATAATGCAACAAACACTGAAAAAGCTATAAGGGAATGGGTGGAACCAGAGGAGGACTGGCTCGTCTTCCCCTTAGTCAAAATAAAGATGACCTCAGGCAAGTTTGGTTGTGGCTGCTTCTGTTAAAGTTGATTTGTCCAAGGAGACAAAGGATAACTTCTGCCAATTTTGACATGCAGTTGTTAATGCTCACACTACCCTGGACTTGTCAGTTCCTGAGAATATTTTTTTTCTTCAGCCTTTTCTGAGAGCCTGGTCATTGTAATGGGGGCAGAGTATGTTTACATTGCAAAAAAACATCTTAATTTATTCCCAATAACATCCAAAAGGTTATGCAACATCAGCAGACAACTAGCAAACAGCGAAATCTTTTGGAATAATATTTGGAATAGGCCTATATTAAGAAGGTTTTTAATTTAAATGAAGTCTGCCCCCATTAGAAAAGCTGAGATCTCGGAAAGGGCTGAGCAGAAAAGTGCAGCATCACCGGGTACTGACAAGTCATGGGTGGCGTGAGCAATACAATAGCATATTGAAATTGGCAGAAGTTCTCCTTTAAGCTTGCGTGTAGCTAGTCTGTTGGAATAAATATGACCTAGATGAATTAGTTTTCACAGATTTTAATGATGATTGTTTTGGTATTGAATCACAGCAAAGTGCAGAGAAGTGCTCTTTATAACATGACGAGCCAGGCCGAGGACGACGAGGAGGACAATGAGGTGGTTGCAACACAGAGGTGGCGGAAGAGGAAAACCATTCCGGAGGGCTTTCTAGAAAATGGTATGCATTTCATTCTTGACATTCGTACAATGCATGGAAGGCAGGCATTCATATGACATAGATGATTGTGTGGCAATGGGCCTCAAATTTTATACAATGGGCTATATGCACAGCTCCATTACTTCCTGAAGTTCAGACAGCACCTTTATTTCCTGTGTTTCATGATAGGATGAACTGATTAATCCAGGTGTGTCTGACCTCAGTGAATGGCCCATTGACATTTTTATTATTCACAGATACTTCTGAATCCAACCAGGAAAGCAACAGAGGTATTATCTTCAATCTACAATGATTTTATCAAATGGTTCTGGAATGAAGCATATACATTTTTATGACGTTTCTGTTTTGCATGGGTTTTCGTAAATTACTATAATAAATAATTATTATTACTACTTGTATCACTAATAGGTGTAACCGTGTCAAGCTTCCCTAAGCCTCCAGCCAAGCTGCCTCCCCCTCTTAATGCAGACATGACTGAACGTCCAGAAGCAGAAAGGGGTGCTTCCAGGTATGCTTGATGACATTTTTGTGCCTTTTTGATACAGTTGACTAACTTGCCGAATACAATGCAATCAGGGCTCTAAATTAACTTTTTTCATCACCAGCCAAAATGGCTAGTAGATGTTAATCTTACCAGCCAAACACACTCACTAATGGTCAAAGTGGCGAGTAAGTGGCTCGCTCCGCCAGACGCCTGTCCAGCACTCCCTCCAACAGACGCCTGTCCAGGTCTCCTGCCAGACGCCCGTCCACATCTCGCTACGCCAGATATGGTGAGTTTAAATTCAATTTAATAAAAGCACTGTGCAATCAAGTACTTTGTACTAATGCATGCCTGATTAATAGTACTCTTTTGTAGCCCAAGTCTGACAGTTTGTCCATGGTCAATTTCTAACTCAGCATTTCTGCTTTTTCAGATGTCAGAACCTGGACATTCCCGTTGCCTCAGGACGGTACGTCTTGTTTCATTGATTGTATCAAATGTTAATCATGCAGATGTGACTGCAGAAAAGAGTTTTAGATTAAAAGTGTGCAATAACCTCCCTGGACATTGATCTATCTCCCCCTACACAAACTACCTGTTATTTAACTCTTAATTATATTTCCATTTTGAGTCGTATTCTAATCGCTTTAATCTTGGGATTGTTTCAGTGTTTCAGAAAAATGTTTTAACATTGCTTCTTGAGCTTCGGGATAAGGATTCTCAGCACACGTCAACACACGTCTGTAGCATCGTCAGGATGGAGACCATGGAGCAATTTGATGAGGAGGTGGAGCATCTCAATGACAACAGTAACTTTGAACACATATTTTGCAAATCTGAAAATGTCTAGTCAATAGTGCTGAAGTGAAGAGGTATTGCTGTGCACTTAGCATGCATATTCCAGCAGGCTCACCATCTGGCTAGAGTGGGAGGAAGGGACGCAAAGGAGTGCGTCCGAAAAGTCCTTGACAGGTGTGTTCATGCTGATGGCTGGTAAACATTTCGCACATTGAACTGATCTATACACCTGCTTCCTCACCATTGGGCGACAACTGCCAGCAACACAGCCAGCTATGTATTTCAAGTTGTTATTAGTAGAGTAAACTATACTAGAAGAAGCGCATATAATTGGCAATATTTAAGTAGCTGGTAGCCGTAGTGTAATGGTCAGGGAGCAGATCTGCAGATTGTCAAGTTGCATGTTCAAAATATGCATGACTGTAAATTTCTAACATGCTTGTACCCTCCAAATCTGTCAGCCAAATAGTATGACTTGTGTTCCTAATTTTTATTTTTTTTTTGTAAAGGCTGTTCTCAAACACCCTAATGGTCCAATTTAATATGATGGGGGACCCAAAAGTTTCCGGACTGATTCTATTAATAAAAAAATACAATGAATTTCCGACTTTGGCCGCTAGATGTCACTACAGGATAGCCTCATGCATAACTGTGCCAGGTTTGGTCTTCCCCCGTGATGCGGTCAGCTGACAGTCACTGTTTATGTTGACAGAGTGACACCCCGCTCTTCGGTTTTTCAAGATGGCGGATATCCACGGATATGCGCTCTGTCAAAACATTTTGTTTTTTATTGGGAAAACAGCGGCAGAAACACTCACCATGTTGCAGACATTCTTTAAGAAGGATTCTTAGGGTGTCTGAGTGGTTTGGGCCCTTTAAGAGTAATCAGATTACATCACGGAGACCAGGCACGCAGAGGACAACAACCCACTTCCAGAACAGAGGAAAACGTCACAAAAACTGAAGAAGACGTCCTGGTAGGTCCACGCAGGACTTTTGATGACATTGCAGATCTGATGGGAGTATTGTAGAGATCCAGACTGATCATCCTCAGGCGGTTATTAGAAGCAGTGAGACGAAGGCACCGGGAAATGGCCGCATCATAGCAGACAGCAGACCACAGGACGCCCCGTTACGCACAGAAATAGCACCAGATGTTGTGCGTAAAGCATATTTTTGGACTAAAACCGTGACCAGCCAGCCTCCCCACCGCCATATTCCCCTGATCTGGCCCCAGGCGACTGCTTTTTGTTGTCAAAGATGAAACTGGAGCGGCAGCGGAAAGGTAAGACAGGCATACAGGCGGGGGAGGGAAAATCGAAGTTCTATCTTTCCGGCACAGTTACGCACGGTCATGGCGACTCTTCTGAACAGTGAAAATCTCGGGTGCAGCGTTGTATTCAAGCCAAAGGAGAGTATTTTGGAGGTGACAGTTTCAAATAATTGCGAAGATTAAAAAATAAAAAGTTATAACTCCAGTCCGGGAATTTTTGGGTCCACCCTCGTATGATGGGCTAGGGCCAGAGGGGCAAAAGAGCTTTAAGGGGCACAAGAATCTTCAAGGCAATACAACGTAAGTCTATATCGGGATACAGTCAGGTCGGCACCAATCCGAGTCGGCCCTGGCCAACTCGGCACCGCCTCCGGGACACAGTCAAGTCGGCATCAAAGCCAAGTCGGCCTCGCGGGGGGGGGGGGGCTCTCAAGTAGCCGAGTTGGTCGGTGCCGACTTGACTGTAAGCTGCTTACCAACTCGGCCAAAAGCCTCTTTTTTTTTAATCACGATGTGGCTGCGGTGCGACGATTTGCAGTTTTTTGACGATGTGTTTGAACCGAGTAGCTTAGCTACGAGCGCTTAGCAGTTGACTGGTCATGTGGCATTCCCCAAGGCATTCTGGGAATCGTAGTGCAACGATGCCGGCTGCAGCGCGACGATTTGCACAGTTTTTTTCGTGCCGGCTGCGTCGCTTCTCCTCACGCAGCAGGCAGGGGACTGGAGGAAAAACTGTGTGATGATGGTGACTGACAGCTTAGAGGTGGAGAATGGACCTGGAGCTTCGTGTTTGACGTCTTGTTTGAACCGAGTAGCTTAGCTACGAGCGCGCAGCGTGAGCGGCTGTCTGGTCATGTGACCAGATCATGTGACCAGGCGACGTTTGATTAAACCAGTCGCCTTTCATTAGAATTATAACTGAGCAAATCGTCGCGCCGCAGCCGGCATCAGCTCCAGGATTTGATCTCTCGCGGCAGCTCCGGTCTCCGCGGAGACGCGCTCCGTGCCGGCCGCTGAGCGCGCGGGGACCCGCTGCATAACCACAGAGGCGCGTGAAGCAGGCCGCGGCTGCTGGAGCTATCCCGTCGCCTCCGTGGAGCAGCTCCGGGCCGTTTACCCAATCGGCCCCTGGAAGTCAGACACCCAGGCGCCGTGACAGCCAGGCCGACTCAAAGTGCTTCTCTGCTGGGGAGAGGAGCTCCAACGTTCCCATCCAAGCTAATTGTGGCTAAGTTAGCGAAAACTGTCAGCTGACCAACCTGAAGACAGTAGACGAGCTGACTTTATGATTACACTGGCGATGGACGAAGAAATATAGCCGAAATGAGCGATTTTGCAGAGATTATGTCCTTTAAATTAATAGCCCATCTTCAATGATTAGCATTTCTGTTACATTAGAGCAGGGGTGTCAAACTCGTGCCAGAAAGGGCCGAGTGGCTGCAGGTTTTCGTTCCAACCAAGCAGGAGCACCAGACTCCACTCATGTCATGAAGCTACACTGAAGAACTGATGACAGGATCTTTGCGATACTTTCCTTGCAAGAAATCACCAGATGAATGTTTTTTGAAGTATTGCATTTTAAAGTTTACAGGTACATTAGATAATTTATAGGACCAAAATATGCTGTTTCAAGTGTTTCTGTTGATTTTTGAAGATTTTAGAGGCCCAGTGTAAAATCTGTCAGTCAGTGTGTGAGGAAGCTCTAAGCCTGTCCTCACTGACCAGGTGTATTCTGCCACCCACATTCTATTCAGTACATTTTCATTTAGTTTCTGTCTTCACACATTTATTTAGGTGTTCATTTAGGTTCATACATTGCATTTCTTTTACAGATGGTTTTGTGTTAACTGAAGATTTGATCCTTATTCAGTTTCCACATCCATTTGTTTGTGTTGACTTCTCACCAGTTCTCTTTCTTTGAGGTGATTGGCTGGGGCACCGGCATGGAGGCGTGGCCATGTGAGTGCAGGCCAGCTGCACATCATCACCCTGATTGGACTGACCCAAGTGGAGCCCAAGAGAGGGGAGGTTTCACTGGGGGGGATTTGTAATGTTTGGTTTAAATGGAGCTGAAATGTATAACTTAAGATGGAGAAGATAGAACTGTTTGTTTTTGTACATAGAGTGAGTGTTGAATGTTGTAAATACGATACTTAATTGTAAATAGCACTAATTCAATAACTGTTAATGTGATTGAGCGTAACCCTCTGCACGCCACATCTGGTTTGGTCCCAGCTATATAAGGGGTTTGGGCACACACACCTGTTTCGCCTGTTGTCTGTGGAGGGCGGGTGCTGCCACTGTGTCCTGGTGTGATTAATAGATGGACGAGCTGTGGACGACTTTGGGCTGTTCATTTGTTGTTCTCAGATGTGCCGCCGTCCTGGGCTTGTAAAAGCCGTCACAACAGCTGAAAGTCTTACACAGTGACAGAATTGGAAGTAGGCTGACAGATTCTGCATAGAGGGGTGTAACGCAGCCTAGGATAGACATGGGCAAACTACGGCCCGTTAGGCTTTTCAATCCGGCCCGCCGAACTCGTCCAAATTATAGTAAAAACCTCATTCGTTTTCCCCTTTCCTGCAATGCCCATGTTTCCCCAATAGATGGTGTGCTCCAAAAACATTGACCGCTGTTGGAGTGGCGCATATTACTTTTTGTTTCACCTCGTTTCCTGTCGCCAGGAAAAAAAATGAGCGGACCAAAGAGAAGGAAAGTGGACAATGAGTGCCGAGTGTTTAATAAGAAGTGGACAACAAAATACTTTTTCATGATGTCCGATCAACGGCTGGAGCTGCGTGCTGCAGCATGGAGTGTAATGTATAGAGTAAGTTTGTGAAGTTATGCAACCAGGCCCGCTGACAGCCTTGCCTGGGCCCGGGACAACTAACCCCTCATGCACACTGGATGCGGTCCGTCTGCGGAACGGTTCGGACCGCGGCCGGTGTGCATCACAGCATTGATTTTAATGACTATGGATTAGCTGCGGTGTCCGGACCGGAGCCGTCCCGGAGCCGGACCGCATCCAGTGTGCATCGGGGGTAAGTTGGGCCCAGCCCCCCCCCCCCCCCCCCCCCCCCCCCCCCCAAGCGGGGGGGGGGGGGCAGTGCGGTGTGGCGCGCGGAGCATCATTGCGGCATGGTGCCTGCATGCGGTGTCGGACCGGGACCGGGGGAGGGGGGGGCACGGAGCGGTGCAGTGCCTGCATGCTGCTTCAGGAGCTGTGCGTGGGGGGCTGGATGGGCCCCCCCACCTTTAATTCTGGGCCCCCCCAACCCTGGGCCCGGGACAACAGACCCGTTTGTCCCCCCCTGTCAGCAGGCCTGCATGGTGCCAACTTTAAGTATTTCAGATTCAAGTATCATTGATGTTGTTCAATCCAACATTGAAAATTATTCCGGACTCAGATCATGTTTGAATTATTTTTTTTTAATGACTGAAGTGAACACATTTTCAAAGGAAGGATTTCATGGCTTTGATAACGATGTTTTCAAACATAATGGCTTCATCTTATTTTGCCAAAATACCACAAACACTTCATATCCCCGGAAAACAAAAACAAATAAAAACACGATATGTCACACTCACAAATACAGCTCGTTTCAGCAAATAACGGAGCAATAAAACATGACGAATAAAGTTCATCTTGTGCGCCTGTTCGACCAGCAGGGGTTCTTGTGACTTGGATGCCATTTTTACACTTCTCTCTGGCTCGTTTCATTCACCACTTCACACAACTCTCCTCTTCTTCTTCCCCCGCTGTCTAAATTCACGTCTGCTTACAGTCGCACGTACTTCTGCGTCACGCAGTCACATCACTTACTGTCTTTTAAACTCTACATGTAGATTTTACACATAAAAACATCTCAAAATACTCTTTGCCATCGCTCCAAACAACTGTATCATTAAACAAATAAAAGCAATATCGTGATCGTCGTCGTCGTCGTCATGGCCACCTATAAACAACACAATATAGCGTCCACTACAGAAAGACAGTCCTCAGAGCAAATCTGTTAATAAATCTGGTTATACATTTATATGCGTGTTCTCACTGTGCTATGAGGTTTGCACACACAACATGCAATACTTTAGTATATCTGGCCCAAACGGTCCAGATGCTTGTAGCCCGGCCCCTCTGTCAAATTTTAGAGCCATTGTGGCCCGCGAGTCGAAAATTTTGCCCAACCCTGGTCAAGGAACATGCTAGGGAGCTGGAGGTGGTCTCAAATGAAAGCTGCTGGTCTTCTAGATGTTGTACAAGGTGTGTCAAGAATTTCTGTTGATTGTTGAAGATTTCAGAGGCCCAGTGCAGAATCTGTCAGTGACTGGCAGAATCGGACGTAGGCTGACAGATTCTGCATAGTGGGGTCTAACTCGGTCCAGGAACATGCTGGAAAGCTGGGGGTGGTCACAACTGAAAGCTGGGGATGGACTGGACAATACGAGAGTAGCCTACAACTCATTGTAAAAAAAATGCATAAATTACAGTACCTGTGTCAGTGTTTGGGTTTCTCTGGCTTGAAGAAGAAATGCAGTTGCATGTTTAGAAAGGCCAGCATTCATGCAACCCTCTCCTTGATCATCGCATTTTCAAAATGTATTAAGTCCAAATATATTTGCTTTTTATTTATTTGCATTTTCTTGTTGTGTTATGTCATAACTGTGAGAACAATCTCTTGCTAAAACATTTATTTTGAAATGCTGATCGGTACACTTTCTCCCACGTCCACCAGTAACCAGTATCTCCGTCTCTAACGTAATCGTTGCAGGTTTAGCCCATACAGTCTGTGGTTCAGCGCCACATCTGATCTGCCAGCAGATCGAGCTCATAAGGTGATGTTACGTATTTTAACCACAGGGTGGCAGCAGTGGTTAGAACAACTGTTTTAGCTCAGCTCAGCAAATGTGGATTTTTCCAGCTGTGCCATGGTTTTCCTGTGTCTCAATGCAGGATTATGGGGCAGGCTGTCAACAGTTCAGTGTATAACTACAGCTTCGGGTGACTGTGGAAGTCCAAAATCTTCACAAAACAACTTTACAAATAGGCTTGTGTAGTGGTAAATTTGAATATTCCTTTGTTTTAGCCACTTGAGATGCCTCCACACCATACTCTTCCCAAGATATCAAATTGCCTTTTGTTTGCTGCCCAATTGTGTATTTTAATGTCTAAACCTTGATATTGTAATTTCAACCTCTCTGTATTTTACCCAGCCTCCCACTTTCTCACCAACATACCAGACTTTAAATGTGATTGTAAATTACAAAAATCCTTTGCATTCTAAGTTGCTGAGACACCCAACCTCTCACTTTCTGATCAATATTCAAACCCCTTTATAATTTAAATTGTGCCGTCTGGACCCCTCAGTTCACACTCCAGGATGCTGGTGCCAATACCTGTGAAAGATGAGAAGGCTTCCTGAGTCGGGGGCTGAGCCCACAGCAAACAGAAGACGTAAACACACCCAAGGGGTGAGCTTTTCCTAAGGTATAAATGTCCAGATTTCTTTATGTTCAAAGTCTTTCTTCATCTTGAAGCGCTCGCATGTTGACTGACCTTCCTTGCAAGGAAATAAAACTTTGTTGGCCGGCAAGTGTCTTTTTCATTTTTCACCAGCAAATGGCCAAAATGTCCATAACAGCTTGTATTAAGGTATGTGTAAGGTATGTGTAAGTAAGGTATGTGTTACGGCTATTCCTTCGTCCCAATGTCCAGCAAACAAAACTAATAATCGCCCTTTGAGGAGGAGGTCCCGACTTGCAGATACCAACAGGCACTCGTGGAGATATCTCTTAAACTCAAAGCTCCAGATTTATTCAAACAAACCAAAATGATGTCCGTGGTTGACTTAAACAAAATATAACAAACAATTCAGATCTTTCTATATTTTCTGTCTGCGCTTTCTGCGGTTGAAAAACTGTTTCTCTCCTTCCTCCTTCCACATTGCCACCCCTCCCCAGAAGCCCTCACACTGGGCTTTTATCCTGATTGCAGGGAGGAGGGCCTGACTGGGAGGAGGAGAGACGCAGACTAAATGAGCTACAAGACAAACATAATCCTTAATTCCTCTTCAATGTATATCAAATAAACAAATTAAATTTACTTTCTTAATTGGCTCCAACATTATGTGTTATATTTATGTGCCGATTTAATAAAACTATATACAAAACATCCCAAACCTAAACTTTCCCAAAGCCCAGTGAACCCCGAACCGCCAGAGACATTAGTCCTGAAGGAGTCCTCCTCCTGGACCCTCCTGGGATCGCCAGTGTCATTGTCAGTGTCAGGAGGAGGAGAATGGGATCCGGGGGGGGGGGGGGGGGGGGGGGGGGGGGGGGGGGGGGGGGGGCGTCCGCCCCCTGTGGTGAAGGCCAGGATGTCCTCACATGAAATGTCCATGTTAACAGAATCAGCAGTGTTTTCAGCACAGTTACTTTTTAAAATGTCTTGTCATTGCTTAATTTTTGAAAGAGCTAATAAAAAATATTGGAAAAGAAAAACAACTTATATAACACCCCATAATAATGTGCCCTGTACACACATTTCTGTCATAGAAATTGTAAAGAGAATTACAATAACATGTGTTACATGGAGGTATAGAGACAGGGACAGGAATATAACTTGTGCAGTTACTTATGAATACTGTACATTTTTTTAAATAAATAAATGCTAAATTCAATATATTGTATAAAATGTACTCCTGAGTACTGCGTACCAACCTTGAATGGCCATGAGCCTCCATTCCCACTGGGACATCGTGGCTCCTGCTGCCTTCTGTTTGTCCCTTCTGGGCTCCAGGAGACCTGAGGAGTTTGTGAATGCAGCTCCTTGTGAGTTTGACTCCGACGTTTGTAAAGACGGGCAGGAACTGTCTCCGGGAAGCCTTCACCAACGACCACGAGTCCCACAGGCTTCCATACACTGTGAAAAACACAAAAGTAATTTTATAGGAAATATTCAGTAATTTTTTAAAGATGTTTCCTGTTTTCCAATAAAACAATGAAATGCCAGTAGATTTACAGATGATTTTTTAGTAATTTTAGGTGTATGTTTGAAATTACAGTTAATTAACCATAATGTAAGATTACATTAATATTGTTTTTTGTCATGACAATTTATTGTTTTTGTACATTTTTGTAAATCTAATTTTACATACAATTTTCTGCATGTTTTTACAGGTTTATCACCATTTCCCATACGACAATGTAATAACTGTAAATTAACAGATACTGGCAGTAATTTAAACATTTACCTTTAGATTTACATGTAATTACCAATAATATAATATTATTAGGTTTTCAAGGCAACTTAACATGTCTTTTTCATATTCAAATGTAATTTTACATCATATGTGATGTCATTTTACAAATCTTTCCTAATAACTGTAATGAAGAAATGTATATAAAATTACAGAAATCTGTAGTTATTTCCATAAAATTGCCGGTTATTTAGCATGTGCAGTTGAATTGATTTCATGTTTTTTAACTGTACATTACTGTAGAAAGACAATTTAAAATATTATTTTACAGAATATGCCCTTTAAAGGGGCTGTATCATGCAAAATTCACTGTTTGTATGTTTTAACCTTGTTATATAGTTATGTTCTCACCAAAAACACCCCAAAGCGTTGTTTTCCTTCGTGCCTGTGTGTTTGAGCTTTCCTCATGTTTGTGCTGCTCAGAGAGGCAGCCCCTCCCACCGTGAAAACGCTCTGTTTCCCACGTTCACGTCACACGGTGAAGATGCTCCCCTGAGTTTCAGAATTAGCCCCAGAAAATCTTTTATTTCACACAAAATGACTTTTCCTTAGCGCCAAAAATAAACTATTACCATGTTAATGCCATTTCTAGGGTTTGGACGAGCTAAAAAAGCAGGATACAGCCCCTTTAAATAATACAGTTTTACAGAATCAGAAGTATTCTGTATTCTTACAGGTTTTGACTTTTTTTTTTTGTTTTTGATTTTCAAAAAAATGATGAAATGCTTGTAGATTTGGAGACATTGGGAGTAATTTAAAATTTTTCCATTAAAATTCCAGGTAATTTACCATGATTTACAATTATGCTAATATTATGTTTTCAATGGCAATTAATCATATTTAAATTTAAATTACATTAAATGTGAGGTATTCATTTACAGCTTGCTGTCCATGATAATGAAAACATACAAAATTACAGAAATCACCAGTCATTCATTGTGTTTTCCTTAAAATTGCGGGTAATTAATCATGTTTAAAGTGTATTTTTTAAAGGGCATTTAATGGTATTAATAAAACACATGCATCATACATAAAAGTAATAAACTGAAAACTACTGTAAAAAATTCACAGAAAGTACTATATTACTTTCTAAGATGTTTCTGTTGAGTATAGTGGGATCATTGGTGTTTTTTTCATTACCATTACTGGTGAAAATCAGATTTGATGAGATATATCAGTTTCCTTTTGGGTTCTGGACTTATCGTGTCTGGGGACTGGGCATAAATGCAGGACACCAAAATAAAGATGTCATTCATTCATTCATTCATTCAATCTATCTGAAATCAGTCATGCCAATTTAGGCGGCCTGCTATCAAGCCTGCGATATCTAATGTAATGCTAACAGAGAGAAGCTGCTCTCACTGACGTCTCTCCAAAAGACACACCAGCTACAACAGCAGAACAGGAAAAATCAGACTGGCTCCATATTTATGAAACATTTAATTAAATCGTCATCGTCATCAATTTTGCTGACAAGCAAAGAAACACCTCCCAAACATCATCATTAATATTGAAACAAAGTCAAATTTTCACAAAAAAGCAAGCCAGGGTTAGTCCAAGGGGAGGCCTACAATCTGAAAGCCCCTGTTTTAAAACCATCGACACCTTCAGAAACTTTGGTGGACAGAAAATGAATCTCGTTTACTGTACTGTTACTTTTTTCTTTTTTTTTTTCCAAAACAAAAGTCTAAATTTTTGAAACAAAGAAAAAAACGTTCTCAGAAAAGTCAAATGGAGGGTGTTCCTTCCAGGTTTTGTCCGGGGAAGGCCACTTCAAACCCCTGCCTCTATGAAACGTAAAACCATTAACACTGTCTTGTTTCCTGTGTCAAGACGTTACACAGAATACAAAAACTGACTAACTTGGCACTTTAACATGAATCAAAGAACTGACATTGTGCATGTGAGACTGCAAACCATGAAAACCTTCAGGAATGTCAGGATGGCAGTTCCCTGGGGTCCCTGACTTCTGGGTCTGTCTGGATCTTTTCCAGAAGTTCTCCCAGACAGCTGGTCCCATGCATTATCCTACAGGTAGACAACACATCTTTATTGAAATATGTCAGACATGATTGGATTAGATAACTTAGAAATGTAGTCCATTATTGAATACATATCACATGGCATTTTTTGTAATTAGTAGGTTACTATAATCCACGGGATTGCAAAAAATGTAACAATAAAGTGAAATTAAGCCACACTTTGGACCTCTTCTGTCTCTCCACCATGTTGTCGCTAGTGCCGGCTGCCTCTCCTCAAGCATGGCGTCGCTGTTTTGCACTTGCCATCAGTAAGGGAATTTGTTAAGCATAAGACGACGTTCTGCTCACACTGGCCACATGCAGGCAGTGTGTCCTGGAATAAAGACTTTTAATACATGCAAAGTGACCATAAGCAACTCACCCATTAAGTACTCCATTCAAACTGCAATGCGGTTGATCAGGGTCAGGACTTTCAGGCTCACGGCGTTGCTGTTCTTCTTTCCTGGAGCTCCACTTTGGAACCCTTGTCAGGATTGATCTTAAAGATGCACCTAGACATAGCAAAAAATACAAAAACTGTTCAACAAAGCATGATCTAAGTCAAGACTGTCTGTCTTCCTCTGTCTGTCTCTCTCTCTCTTCCTCTGTCTGTCTCTCTCTCTTCCTCTGTCTGTCTGTCTTCCCCTCTCTGTCTGACTCCCTCTCTTCCTCTCTCTCTCTCTCTCCCTCTGTCTGTCTTCCTCTCTTCCTCTGTCTCTCACTCTCTTCCTCTGTCTATCTCTCTTCCTCTCTCTGTCTGACTCTCTCTCTTCCTCTGTCTGTCTTTCTGACTGACTGACTGACTGTCTCTCTCTCTCTCTCTCTTCCTCTGTCTGACTCTCTCTCTTCCTCTGTCTGTCTTTCTGACTGACTGACTGTCTCTCTCTCTCTCTCTCCCTCTGTCTGTCTTATCTGTCTTACTTACAGGTCCAAAACACTATGCTTCAGGGATATTACTTTCATTGCAAGCAGATTGTATGCAGCCAGTGGATAAAAATCAAGACACTGATCAGCATTGATGAAAGCATATCCCTTGCTGATTCTCCAACTTTGTGAAGCTCATACTCTGGCATGTAAGATGATGAGTGTGGTGTCACAAGAAAATACACATTTTTGTTTTCTTTCATCAGTATGAGCTCAAGTTGTCCAAATTCCACAGATTCATGATTCTTGAGGCACAGAAAGGAACCCTTTCTATAGAGAGTTCCCTGAAAGCGCACTTCTGTGGCTATAAAGTCAGGTGTGACCAAGCTCTCCTCAATAGCATTGCGTACCTTACTGCTGTACAACTCAGGGGAGGGGGAGGAATCCTTCACTTGCAATGCTGGAGGAAGGAAGGAGCTGGACTTCATGTAGGACTGCAGTAACTGGTGGTTGTTTGCAAGAGATTTACAAACATTTTTAAAGTTTTGTGTCCTCCTCACACATCGTTTAAAGTACGAATGCTTGCTCTCAAACCTCATTGTCCACAAGCGAATGAGTGGGCCAAGTCTCATGATCAGAGATGGGTAGTGGAGGAGGTAGTGATGCTTTGGTTTAAGTTTTTCAGAGGGAAAGAGATGCTTCCTTGTTTCAAGATATTCTTGTATGTGGACCTGAAGGAAACTGACTTGGCGCACAGACTAACTCAACCACTTCCTTTAGCATTATAACTAGCTGCCATACCTGGTCCTGGGTGTCTTTGATTCTGTCCCCAATAATGATGGGAAGAAGTCTCAGCAAACACCAATTCTCACCGCAACCAACATTTATTTCTGACATTCATGAGTTTCTAATCTCACTTTTCACAACATATTCTAACATTCTTGTTACTGGTGATCTTAACATCCACATGGACTCTCACACTTGCCGACTAGCAGCTGATTTTAAACAGGTGTTGGACTGTCTCAATCTTCAACAGCTGGTAACAGGTCCCACTCACAGCAGGGGGCACACATTAGACCTCGTCATCACCGACTCCCTCCCACTCACAGACCTTGAGGTTTATGATATTGGTGTTTCTGATCACTCAGCTGTTACTTTCAGAGTCCCCAAAACATCATTTCTCGCTAAACCCAGGCACCAGATCACCTTCAGAAACATTAAAAACCTTGATTCCTCTTCCTTCTGTTCTCATCTGCAACAGCTTCCCCCCTCTTCACTTTCAACTGTCAGTAACCTAATGGACTTCTACAGTTCATCTCTCACCTCTATCCTGGACATTCATGCCCTGCTCAAAACATGGACAGTAACCTTCTCCCGCTCTGCTCCACGGTTCACAAATGAGCTGAGACTGATGGAGCGATCCGGCCGTCCTGGAGCTGCCTACAGAACATCTGGCCTGACGGTGCATCAGCTGGCTTACCGGGAACATCGCAGATCATATGCAGAAGCCCTCCAAGGCCAGGTCAGACCACTGCTCCGCCCTCATCAACAGTAGCCCAGGTAGCTCCAAACAACTGTTTTCCACAATCAGCCATATTCTCAAACCGCAAATCACTCCTCATCACAAACACACAGATACAAACTGCAACCGGTTTCTTGACTTCTTCACCACAAAAATTGACGACATCCGATCCTCTCTCTCACCTTCAAACAGCTCCTCCACTGACACTCCTTCAACACCGATCACTCAACAGTTATCACACTTCACACCCTCAACACAGCAGGAGGTCCAGGAAATCATCTGCAAATCCAAACCCTCCACCTGCCCCCTCCACCCTCTCCCATCCCCTCTGCTCAAAGTTTACAATCAATCCATCAGCCATCTCATAACGAAAATCATAAACCACTCATTAGCAAAAGGAATCGTTCCACCCACACTCAAAACTGCCGTCATAAAACCTCTTCTCAAAAAGCCACATTAGACCCTGAGCCCCTGTCAAACTACAGACCAGTCTCAAACCTTCCACTCATTTCCAAACTCCGAGAAAAAGTTGTTTCCTCCCAGCTGCGTCATCATCTCAAAAACAGTAATCTCTATGAAAAATTTCAATCAGGTTTCCGCCCCTCCCACAGTACAGAGACTGCACTCATCAGAGTTACAGACGACCTGATGATGGCCTCTGGTTCTGGTTCCACTTCCCTCCCCATCCTCCTCCACCTCTCTGCTGCGTTTGATACAGTCGACCACAACGTCCTCCTTCACCGTCTCCAGCACTACCTTGGTCTCTCTGGTCCTGCCCTCCACTGGTTTCACTCCTCCCTCACCGACAGGATGGAGTACGTGGCTCTGGGGAGGCAGAATCCAGACCGCACACCGTCACTTGTGGGTTCCCCCAGGGTTCCGTACTCGGTCCTTCCCTTTTTACCATATACATGCTTCCCCTTGGTCGTGTTGTCAGCAAGCATGGGATTAACTTCTATTGCTATGCTGACGACACACAACTCTTCATCAAAATTTCATCCAACAGCTCTCCTGCCCCCTCTGTACTTCAGACCTCCTTAGGGCCCCACAGACGCTGGGCGCTTTTAAAAAAGGATTGAAGACCTTCCTCTTCAGAAAGGCATACCAGCGATAATGTTGCTTAAAGTTTGCTGTATTGTAATATTTTTATGCAGTGCTTGTTTTTAACCCTGTGCCTCTTGCAGGACTTTGAGATTTGATTTTAAATGTAAAGTGTTACAAATAAAATCTATTATTATTGTTATTATTATTAATTCTCAGCTGCCTGCCCACCAACCTTAATGCCACGTTCACTGACCTCTGAAGGAACAGAACTAGCATCAGAACCAAGGTACTTGAACTGTTTGATCTGCCGGTTGAGCTGCTGGTAAGCCATCCATTTCTTTACCTTCACAAAGTACTGAATGAAAATGGATAGGCCATAGGCAACTACTCCTTCAAATATGTCATGGCCTATGCATGGTGGAACGCCTGGCTGACACATGAAAATACTGAAGACCATTGAAAAGTGAGTCAAACTTTACTCCATTTACAGTTGTTGTCTCACTGTCTTGTAGTAGCTGCACTGCCTCTTTGTAACTCTCAACAGTTCTCACTGGAAACTTGTCACTCACTTTGTCCATGTCCTGTCTGGGTGCCAAGCAGTACCTACAACAGTGAGAGGAGGTACTGGAATTTTCAGCAAAACCTCCAATACAGTGGGATCCCAAATTGTCACCAACAATGCACAAGACTGCTGCTTGTACAGTATGACCTGAAGAAGTGACAAGCCCATTATCCTCGAGCTCTCTCAAGTCTGAGAACATTTTTGAAAACACTCTCTCATGTCCAAAGCATTTGAAATCTCGCTCTGTGCACAAAAGTAAGAGCTGCAGCTGATCAACACTTGACCGATAGAATGGCTGAAGGTTTGCAAGTGTGAAGTACACTCCCACTATCTTGTGCTTTTTCTTTGCTGAGCCAAGAGGGTTGACTACCTCAAAAGAATCCTGGTATAAAATAAGCTTTAAATTTACACCTGGCTGCATACACAGAGCATTTGTCTTGAGCACTGATCCATCACATACATCAATCAGCACCCCAGGAGGAGGGACATTTTGAGTCTTCCCAAATTCTTGCCATACAACAGGATCTTTTAGCATAGCTGTCAGTGTTTCTTTGCGAGGGATGTACTGTGCATACCTGTCACGTCTGTTGTCATCCGTCCCTAGATGAATACACTGTGGGTGAACATAATTGAAGTTTTTGAAGAAAACCTGTAGAGAGAGGAGTACTGCATGAAGAATGCAAATCTGTCAACGACTTAAAGCTTCATCAACATCAGAGTCAGAGAGGTTTGTTCTGGCTTTAAGTACCTCTTTGAATTGCTTTTTTGTGTGCTGACTGCAAATATCATGTAAGTCATTTATCTCTTCAACAATCATTTGTATAGTGGATGAAGGAATGAGATGTTTTGCCTGCAGTGTCATGTAAAACATAGAGATTTTTTGTGTACAAGGCTCTCAAATCAATATCATCTGGCATGTCCACAGATTCAGGGGCATTTTCAGCTGTACCACTTTCCATCACATCAGATGCTGGCTCAGTACTCACCAACTCTACAGAACATGTAGCAGATACTTGCCCTGCTGTTGCATGTTTGTGGATCCTGGAACTATGGGAAGTAAATGAAGACCTTACTTTAAATGTTTTGCCACATTTAGCAAATGGACAATTTACTAACTCATTTTTGGAAAGATGTGACCTGAGATGTGCAAGAAGGTCTTTGAGATCTGTGCACTGTTTCTGACAACTTATGTTCTCACATGTATATGGTCCTTGCATAATGTCAAATTCTGGCACAGAGGGGTTGTTATGTTGTCTATAACAATGCGTTTTAAAAGCACTGTATTTGACAAACACAGATTTGCAGTCAGAAACACAGCATGGGAATTGGGCAGTAGCCTCATGTCTATGTAGTATTTGGTGGTCTGCATAACGTTTTACTGATGTTAGCGAAAGGCTACAGAAGCGGCATGGAAAGACCTTCACCATTTTGAATTACACCAACATTTTAAGGCCACTAAAGGAATACTCCACCCAAAAAACGATTTGGCCTCATTTTCTACTCACCCTCATGCTGAGAAACACTCTGGAGCACTTTTTTGACGTTTCAAATGCAGTTGGAGATGTTTGGGGATTTTTGTTGTCAACAAACAGGGACCGACAGAGCCCGACAGAAAAAACGGTTCATAAAATCCACAAAACGTTCCCATTTTCCTTCATACTGCTCGTCCGCTGTAATCCAAATGTCCTGAGCGCGTAACGTCCATAATTAATTCTTAACGAGGTCATTTAGTACATTTTAAGAGCCCAAACAGGGCACTCTCATACAGCTCCATTGCATGTCTGCGCGCACCCTGAACTACGGAAGCCGCGGCAGACCAAGCAACTCGCTTGCGCGCTTTCAGCGACTACTTTTCTAAATTGCAAGCGTAGAAGAAGAAGTTCCGCTGTTTATATTCTGCTGTGAGTGACCGAGCTGTGGACAATCACAAAAGTGATTGGCTGCTGTTTTAAAGCTTTGAATTCGGTGTCCTGCTGAAAGGGCACAAGCGTCTGGCTTGGTCTGCCGCAGCTTCCGTAGTTCTGGCTGCGCGCAGACATGCAATGGAGCTGTATGAGAGTGCCCTGTTTGGGCTCTTAAAATGTACTAAATGACCTCGTTAAGAATTAATTATGGACGTTACGCGCTCAGGACACTTGGATTACAGCGGACGAGCAGTATGAAGGAAAATGGGAACGTTTTGTGGATTTTATGGACCGTTTTTTCTGTCGGGCTCTGTCGGTCCCTGTTTGTTGACAACGAAAATCCCCAAACATCTCCAACTGCATTTGAATCGTCAAAAAACTGCTCCAGAGTGTTTCTCAGCATGAGGGTGAGTAGAAAATGAGGCCAAATCGTTTTTTGGGTGGAGTATTCCTTTAAGGCCCAGATTTGGCTGCCAGTGTAAAAGAGTCCTAGGAGGTCATGTGTTGGCTGGCACTTGATAGTGGGAGTTGCATTTACTGGAAGTTTCTTTTTTTCTTTTTTCCTATTTAGTTTTTGTCTGTCTGATGGACATAACACACAAGACACTCGGTGAGAGTGGTCAGTTGACAGCAGGCCACAGCCAAATAATAGTTTACATTTTTTCTTTGCACAAGCAGTTGTGATTGTGAAAGGTTATTATAATTATTTGTTTTTCATATTACTATTTGGCTGACAGGGATATACGGACATTGCACATAAAACACTCAGAGGGGTCGGTTTACAGCAGATGTCACTGTCAAGTTTGTATTTGTCTTTGCACATTTGTTCAGACAATAAGCACTTTTTTGTTCAATTTTCTGCTTCTAAGGAATAAACCCAAGCCTATTTTAACATACTGAATGAATTGCCATCTTATTTTTTTGTTTGCTTAACAGATAACATATGATTAATTTTTTTGCTTCACATTGAACTGCATTTGATTGAACTGATTTATTAAATCACATCGCAAACAGGTGTATCACATCGTATCGGGAACAGGGTGAATCATACATCGTATCAGGATGAGGGGTGAATCGTATCGTATCTTATTGGGATGGAGGGTGAATCATATCGTTTTCATATCAAAAACAGGGATTAATCGTAAGTATCGTATCGGCAGGGATTCAGTGTATCGCAAATTATATCGTATCGTTGGCAGAGGCATATCTAATCGCCACAGTAATGGAGATCCACACCCCTAATACACAGCCTTAAACAACAGGAAGAAAAGAATCACATCTGTATGTTTAGCTTTCTTTAACATTCACCATGAACAAGTCTGACTGTGAATAAATTGGCTGAAATGAACCAAAAAATTACATTAACATACTAATAGAGGAAATTCAAGCTGCAATAATACACACACAAATCAAGGTCAAGGTCAAGTTTATCTCTAAAGCACATTTAAAATACAGTTTCCACTGCCCAAAGTGCTGTACAAAACAATGACATACAAATTATAACAGACACACAGGGAGACATACGGATCACAATACATTCTCAGCTTGTGTTAAAGGCCGCTGCAAAAAGGTGGGTCTTCAACAGCGCTTTGAAAGCTTCAACATCTGAAACACAGCGAATACTCAAAGGGAGACTGTTCCACAGTTTAGGCCCAGCCACAGCAAACGCCCTATCACCCCTGGTCTTTAGTCTTGATCTAGGACGAGCTAAAAACTGCTGGTCACAAGACCTCAAAGCTCTTACAGGAGCATAGACAGACAATAACTCACTCAAATATACTGGGGCCAGCCCATTTAAAGCTTTAAAAACCAGTAATAACATTTTAAATTGAATCCTAAAAGACACTGGCAGCCAATGAAGGACTGCAGCACCGGAGTAATCTGCTCCGAGCGCCTGGTGCTGTCAGAAAGCGCACAGCTGCGTTTTGTACAAGCTGCAGCCGGCGGATGGAGGAGGCATCCAGACCAAAATATAATGAATTACAATAATCCAGTCTGGAT
Organism: Salarias fasciatus; assembly: GCF_902148845.1. Classification (NCBI taxonomy): domain Eukaryota; kingdom Metazoa; phylum Chordata; class Actinopteri; order Blenniiformes; family Blenniidae; genus Salarias; species Salarias fasciatus. The sequence goes on from NC_043753.1 coordinate 26,077,178, forward strand.
GTAATAAAAACATGGATATGACTCTCTCCAGCTGGTCTGATGGCAGGTAAGACTTCACTTTGCTTTTGATAAAAAGTTGATAAAAGCTGGTTTTCACCACTGAACTGATTTGCTTGTCAAACTTCAATGAGTTGTCGATTGTGACTCCAAGATTTTTTACTGATTGACATCTGTTTGAGGACGGCATCCCAGGAGTGGTAGAAATGGATCAGATGTCTGGCTGTCGCCAAAAACAATAAAATCTGTTTTGCTTTCATTGAGATTAAGAAAGTTTGATTTCAACCAGTCTTTGATTTCAGAGAGGCACAGCTGCAGAGACTGACAGCTGTTTTCAGGCCTAATAGGCATATAAATTTGTATATCGTCAGCAAAACAATGAAAAGGTATTTGATACTTCCTAAAAATTGATCCAAGGGGCAACATATACAAAGAAAACAAAAGTGGGCCCAAGACGGAGCCCTGCGGCACCCCAGAAGTGAGAGGAGTTTTGTCTGACGAGAAAGGACCAAAGACCACAGAAAACTGTCTTCCTAGCAAGTAGAATTTGAACCAAGTTAGAGCTGTACCTTTGATACCAACATAATGTTCCAACTAAGCCAATAAAATATCATGATCGACTGTATCAAAGGCCACTGTAGATCTAAGAGGACTGAAAATAGCAGACTGACCAGAGTCTGTTGTTAAAAGCAGGTCATTCAAAATCCTTACAGGTGCTGTCTCTGTGCTGTGGTTTGATTTAAAACCAGATTGGAATTTCTATGTTGTGTCTTGAGAAAGCAAAAACATTTTTAATCGAGACACAACCACCTTTTCAAGAACCTTTGATAAAAATTTTAATTTTGACACTGGACGATAATTAGAGAGAATTGAAGGATCCAGGTTGTGTTTTTTCAAGAGCGGTTCCACCACAGCCTGCTTAAACTGTGTGGGAACACATCCAGAACTCAATGACAAATTTATCAATTTCAGAATAAAAGGCCCAACAGACTCAAAAGCATCTTTCAGCAGTTTAGAGGGAGTCAAACTAAACCGTGCACAACACAACACATTAACATCTTTTACAAACACAAATTGTTTAAATGGAGCTTAATCTATATATTTCGTAAAATGCATGAGCTGCCAGTAACACTGCTTACCTTAAAGAACCGGAAGAAAAGAATAACCAAACATGGCGCCCCCCACAGAAAACCCACAGACTACAGTGTCTAGATTTGCTAGATTTGCTAGGTTTAATAGAACAATATGCGGTGCTACTTCGCCACCTACTGGATGGTTTCAGTTACTTCCTTACATATGTGTGTGTGTATATATACATACATACATACATATATATAAATATATATATATATATATATATATATATATATATATATATATATATATATATATATATATATATATATACATACGAGGGTGGACCAAAAAGAATACGGAATTTGACTGTAACTTTTTATTTCTGACATTTCAAAATAAAACATCACTGTCGCCTTCAAAATACTCTCCATCCACATTAATGCAGCGCTCCAGCCGTGTCTCCCACTTCACCAACGCGTCGTCAGACCCGTGCGTAATTGTGCCATTCAGGGCCGGCTGCGATTTGTCTGTCCCCTCCTCCACATCTGCAAACCGCTGTCCCTTCAGCTGCTTCTTCAACCTGGGGAACAAGAAAAAGTCCCTGGAGGCTTCATCTGGCGAATCAGGCGGATGGGAGAGGAGATTCATCTCATTCTTCTCCAGAAACTGCGTGAGGCGCAGCGCCGTGTCCGCTGGCGCTCTGTGGTGGTGGATCAACCGGCTCCACTCCGCCACGACGCTCTGCTTCCTCCTCACATCCTCACGGAGCGTCTGAGGACTTCCTGTAGTAGTCCTGATTTACAGTCTGACCTGGAGGGACAGACTCGCTGTGGACGAGACCCTGGACAGCCGAGAAGCAGCTCAGCATTGTTTTCACGGCTGAGCGGACCTGACGCGCCGACATCTGGCCCTTCTCAAACCCCCGGACCACTCATGGACCTGAGTCTTCCCCAGAGCATCGTCCTTGTAGGCTTGCTGCAACAAGCTGAGTGTTTCTGCTGCTGTTTTTCCAGCAAAAAGCAGAATTTAAAGGGGACGTTGATCGGCCGGTTTTGCTCATTCGCATTTAATTTCTAGCCCCCCCTAGAAGACCTATACAGGATAAACGGCACTGAAAGCTTCTTAGATCTGTGTCTTTTACTGCGCCGCTTCCTTGCTTTTCCTCCTTCCTCCGAAAACACTCTGTTCAGTTGATCCATCCCAGTCTCATCATGTGCACATCCCACTCGCTGTGATTGGTCACACCCACTTTGCCGATACGGAAGTAGAGATAACTGTTGCCATAACAGCTGTTTGTGAAATGGCACATTCTTCAGAAATCCAGCCTGAACTTTTGAACATGTTGTGCCTCTTCTGTGGAATCACTTCCATTTAATTTCGCGTTGCGTTCAAGGACCTCCTCAGCGGTGTGGTGCATTCAAAGACAGTTGGTGACGACTGCTGGCTCTCCTCTGGGACTCAGACGTGTAAACAGCTGATTGTAAAAATATTTATTTGCGCCTACAGTGTTTCCTGCAGGATAAAAGTTTAGCCGGGGGGAACGTGTGTGTGTGTGTGTTGGGGGGGGAGTGATGCCGAGCAGTGCACTGCTCACACGGAGTGTCCCAGCGGCCGCCGCTGCTGCTCCGCGGTGCGCAACTGCTAAATAGCCACAGACGCGGCGCTATTTTTTTTATTTATTTTTTTCCTGTCCGTTGTCCGGGTGCTGCAGAATTTAGCGCGGGCCGGGCGCCCGGACTGAAAAGGTCTGGCAGAAACCCTTATGGGACGATCGTATTTTCACTGACCTGCTGCAGTGACGCTGCTCTGATAGTAAACATGCTACGTCTTGGTGTAGCACACGATGTGCTGTTCTGCTAGGATAACTCCGATGCACCACAGACAGGCTGCACTGTGTTTTCGTTTCAACTTGTAGTGATCCCACACTTTGCATCCCAAAACGCTTACTATTATTATTATTTTTATTATTATGATAGAAAACATTCACCCGCTTGCCCCGTGTGGCAGATAACCCCGCTATTTACTCGCCAAACAGAAAATTCATCTGCCGTTTGGCTGTTAATTTCGGACGTTGGTGGTAATTCTAACTTTTTTGCGCTATTCCCCTATCAGCTGATGATTTCATCGAGCTTATTAGGGTTCAGCAGATCTATATTATGCCTCGACAAGTCTCCACAAACAATTAATGCTTTGTTGCTCACTTCTGCAAATCATTTCTGAACACAATTGTTTAACTCTTCAACTTTGGCTCCTGGAGTCCTATAAATACAACTTACAATGTATTTTTGTCTTTCTTATTATATATTTAAATACACACACATTCCAGTACATCATTAATAGTTAATGCCATCTCATCAATAACTGAAAATTGAAGGTTCTCGTGAACATATATCGCTGCCCCCCCCCCCCCCCCCCCCTTTATTTCTTCTGTTTGCATAACTGAGCTCATATCCTTCAATAAGAAAAAAGCATTTTTCCTCACTGAACTAAGTTTTTGACATGGCAACAATACTGAATGGATGGTTAAACTGTCACAAATATTCATGAATGTCTGAGAAAGTTTTGAACATGCTCCTGCAATTGAAGTGGAATATGGACAGCTTTGTATTTTAATTTTTCAAAGACTTTGAAAATTCCTCTATTGTATCGTAATTGCTATTTATATCAACAGATGAGTAATACATTTGATCAGGGTCTATAACATTTTCCAGTTCCCGTGTATCCTGCTCAGTATAGGGAAATAATTGTAGTTCCAGTTGTTCCAAGTTTTTAACCCTCTTCTGTAGCTCAAAGCTGCTGCTCATTCTGTCTTTGATGAGCTAAGGTGTGTTAATATAAGACTGTACAATGTTCAGTACCTCTGTCCTTAGCTTGTTATACATCAGGCCTTCCAGATCCAGCAGCAGTCCCTTCAGATCTGTCCAGCTCACTAAAGCCCCTGATTACCATCACCTTCGCTTCCTCCGGAGATCCATGGGGCATAACAAAAATTTTACAATTACTGACCCACGTACTTTGTATTTTCTTGAGTCTCCTCAGCTGCCTGGCCTTCTTGGCAAGTTCAGCATTTCTTCTGTTCAAGTGGTCATTCAAGTAGACATCAGTACCTTTCAGTTTACTCCTCTGTTTCATCAAAGAAATTTTCTTCTTTCTGTTGGCGAATCGCAAAATTATAGCTGGTTTAATCTCGTTTCTTCTTCTTGGCAAAGGATGACAGGCCTCCAAGTCGCCTCCTCACTCGGCACACCCCTGTTGTTGTCAACGGCAACTGTATTAGTGTACGACCGTGGTTTGATCTGAGCCCTGTGACGACAACATCCTTAATCCCTGAATATTGCTCTAGATCGTAAACTCTTCTCTCGAGGTCAGCGATCTTTTTGTCTTTCTCTTTGTTTTCCTTACGCAACTGCCTGACTTCCTCAACCAGGTCCAGTATTTTCTTTTGATCCTGCTGAATCAAAGCGACATCTTCAGTCAGTGCATCGAGAGACCTTCTCAACTCCTCAGCCTCCTCGACACCAATGTTTTCTCTTGGCTGGGGAATTGCAGCGCCGTTTTTTAACCAAAACGAGTTGCAGCAAAGTTCCGACAGGTAGCCTAAGCTTGCAGTGCTACTGTGATCCCTGTGCTAGCTGGCTAGCGTTGCTACGCTAGCTTGCCGTTTTTGAGTCACTTCATCAGTGCTGCCAGTCACATTCCACAATCAGGCACAGTTCGTGTTGAATTTGTCCTGTCGTCAGCAGTACAAAATAATCTATCAATACTCAATTTTTCTCCAAAGCCTGGTACCGACTCACAGCAAAACCAGTAGGAAGTGACGTCGCTCTGCCTTCACATCAGCTGCTGTGGCAGATTCCTGGATGGGTTTAAATTGTAAATAACTTTATGAATGGTATTTTAAGAAGAAGTTAAACAGTACAGTATGCAAGGACAAAATAAAATGTGTCAAAATGAAAGAAAAAAAAATCTCTGTTGAGTGTCTCTCTTATTGAATAAGGAAAGAGGAGGTGTTCTGCTTGTCAGGTCAATCTTTGGTAAGAAATAATAAACAGAAAAAGTAACTTACATTTGCAGTTTGGATCAGCCCTTCTGAATGCTCAGAGAAGTGAGCCAACAAAAGCTGGATAGCAAAGAAACACAGCTCAGTGTTTGGACCACTTGAGAGGCGGCCTGCACATCTTCGTTGGTGGGTTTCCACTTGGAAAAACTCTACGATGGTTCTGCCGCACTCCTCCATGGCGAGCTCGAGCACATGTAGCACTTTGATGTCAGTAAGAAGATCAAAATGAGCATAAAGTCCTTTCTGAGTGAAAAGGTATGGCCAGTTCTCTCTTAGATTTGTGAGGGTGCAGGTAATGCATTTATTTGGCAACGCTGCAGCCAGAAGGTGGTTTCCGTTAGTTCCTGTACTTCTGCTCGTTCAGCTCCCTGGACACCATCTCGAAGGTACATCTCCTCCAACCGCTGACGTTTCTTCTGGTGTTTGCTCTGGTCTGGTGGCAGGTGGGGCTGGTATCTGGTGCAGCCGTACGTATCAGTCGCCCTCTCTTTAGCCCATAGTGGGATGAACAGCGGAGCCTAAAACTGCTGTTACAGTTAAGATTTTCAGTCCTGTTCGTCAGCTGAACTGAAAGTGGTGCATAGCCAGTTCCCAGTGGTTTACCATTGTTCTGCAGATCAGCAGAACTCTGAGGGGGCTGGCGGATAATGTTCTGACAGACAGTGAGGCACTGGGAGCGCGTTGGGTTTGCCTCATACTTCCTCATCTCATCAGCCGCGACTCTGATCGTCTGTCGCCGTGCAGCAGGGCTCTTGCCATTAGAAATGGCTGAATTGATTTCCTGAGGCATGAGGTTCCATGGCACCTGGAATGTCTCTGGCCATGTTTTTCTGATAGTGGAAGGGGACTCACAGTCTTCTGTACTGCAAGATTCTGGATTTGAGAGTGAGAGCACAGCTGATGGACTGAAGAAAGGCTCTGGTGATGGACGGTTGACTCCTGGGCTGGGGTGTGGCAGCGTTTCCAGTTCCAAAGTGACCATCGTCTCTAAAAATGGAAAAGATGAGTAAAACAAGAGGTGCGTTTCAGATTAAAATCATTATTTTGAAACCGTAAGTTCTTACTGAAAATACACTTTTCAAAAAAGGTTAGAAGTATTTAAGAATTTTAAAGTATCATACAATTCAGATTTATTGACATTTACTTCAGCAATTACCGTTTTTAAATGCTTCCAGTAGCTTCCGGAGTTGAATGACAGGCAGTATGTCGACAATGTCTTCCACTGTAACATATTTCATGGATTCTAATCCACAACTTTTTATCTTGTTTATTAATCTCTGAAGGACATCCTCTGAAATGGTTGGCAAGGCTCTGAGGATGATAGTCCTCAGCTCGTCATCCACTGCACTCATTGCACTACAATGAGGGAAAAGAATGGTGAAGAGCTCTTCGTGCCATGTCACAAACTGTGTACTCAGGGTAAGAGAGAGTAATAATCTGGTAGTTCTCCCTGATTAACACAGTAACAACAACTTCTGTTTGGTGTGAGGAAATAAACACCTATGTCGTGCAGACACAGAGCCTTTTGCTTTTCAGTGATGAAATAGACTTCTGAACTATTGTGAATCAGTGTAGCAGTAATCCTACCAACCTCTAATCCATTCTCACCCTTGCCAATAATAACATGCATGTTTGTTTTTTTTCTGTATTTTGTTGCTTTTACAACTGCTTCATGAGGAATCAGAGTATTTGTGGACTGAAAACCATAACTTTGAACCGAATCCTTGATGCCATCATTGCAGTCCTCTTTGAAAAACTTGGGTGCTTTTTCTACAACGATTATAGGTGGGAATAGATTGCCAGTACTGAGATATGCTTGCAGAAGCTGATGTCTTTCTGCCAGACTTGAGCTCATGTTTCTGACGTGCAGTTTTCTGGCACACTGTTTGAAGTATGTGTGCTTGCTTTCAAACCTCAAAGTCCACAAATGAATAAGTGGCCCAACTGAATGATGACTCTGGATAACGGCTCATGTAATGATGCTTATAGGTTTTAGTCGATCATGGGGAAAGACTTGTTTTCAGGAATGCAAATATTCATCGATAAGGACTCTAAGATAGCCTATCTGGCCAGTGGAAATGGCGGGTGCACAAATATATGCCACCATTTCTCTTCGCTGTAACACCAGTTGCCAAATCTCATTTTCAGAGGGATCAAAAGAGGCAGTAGCCTCAATGAACACCAGTTCTGTACAGCATGGCCAGTTAGTCTCTCTCTCTCCCTGGGGTTACCTCACAGGGTTTGTCTTTTGCATCATTACTCAGATATCTGAACTGATTGATTCTGTGATTCATTTCAAGGTAACTAAATTGTTTGTAAACAGTAACAAGATGGTGGATATATATATAGCAAGACCAGAGGCGACTACACCTTCAAACAGGTCATGCCAAAGACATGGAGGAAGCCCAGGCTGGCATACATGAAAGCAAGACAGGTTGTTGAACAATGAGTCAGATTTTATACCTCCACTATGAACTGTATCTTCACCAAGGTTTTGAATATGCTCTTTATATGACTCTGGTGTGTGAGTGTTGTCTTGGGCACAGTAGCAACAGAAGTACTTGCTAATTAAATTTTTCAGAAAGCCTCCAATGTTGTGTGAGCCCAGGTTGTCTCCAGCAATGGCTTGTGTAACCCACATTTGAAAAACACTGATAAGCCCAGAAAAAATGATTTAAAAAAACCCTGTCATTTCAAGCGATTTTTATTTGTTTCATTATTAATTTAATTTCACCCAGCAGATAAAGGGTTAATTGTAATGGATGATGTATGTAATGCTCTAGACCAATGAGCTGCCCTAAAACTGCGCATTGCCCCGCCCACCTCCTTTCTGCGGGAGTCTTTTCTTTTTTTCGTTTTTCCTCTTCCGGTTGTCCCAAACTCCGTGCGACTCCACACATCGTGTGCGTTTGGTTGCAAATCGAAAAGGGAAAGTGAAACTGCGCGAGGCAGCGCCATTTTATGCCCCTGCCATCGAGATTGGTCAGGTTTTTTTTTTATTGGTTTTGTTATGACACTGGATGGAATCAACCTTGGTGGCGAGCCGAGTCCGTGGATGAACCAGATTCTTCTACTACACAGCCCGGTGTGGTAGGACAGAACGTCAACCCCCTTCCCACGCCATTTTCCACTTTCTGCCCCTTACACACATTCACATACACACCCCGGAACTCTCTCTTTATTCTTAATTTTCTTCTTTGGACATTTTTCTTTGGGACTGAAGGACAATTGCATCGACAGGACAATTCTTCACACACACAGAAGTGGAACTTGAGCTGAGTGAAAATCACTCCAAAAGGGAAACGTTTTGTTAAGTGGTTGATGAACTTTTGGTTTATGAAATGTTGAACATGATTTTGGTGATTAACTTGAATTGTAATTGATTGCATTTGATATTAATAGAAAGAAGGGTGCACCCAGGTAAGAGAGTAATTTGAACTGTGAATCTTACTAAAGAAAGTGGTACCACAGGGAATTTTTGTTAAAAAGTCTTTTATTTTGTTTCATTGCATTGTTTATAATACTGTTCAACAATATATGCCGGCAATTCATTTTTCAAACTGTGGTCTGAGTCTCATTCATTTTCTATCTCCTGTTATGAGCCGAACCTGAGTCCAGCCTACTGGTCCAATCATTTTAAATAATCTCATTACATATGTTTGAGTGAGCATAATTTAAATTGAGAGTAAAGGAGTGTTACACTTGCAAAATTCCTTTGCATTTCTGCCCATTAGGTAAGACAACCCCATTGGTTTCAAGGTCTTTACCCCCGATGCACACTGGATGCGGTTCGGCTCCAGAACGGCTCCGGTCCGGACGCCGCAGCTAATCTGTAGTCATTAAAATCAATGCTGTGATGCACACCGGCTGCGGTCCGGCTGCGGTCCGACTCTGGAGCCTCTGCAGAGCTCCGGTCTCTTTCCACAAGGATCCTACTTTTTCCAGACGCCGCAGCCCTACTGCGTCAAGTCGGGTGCCCGGAAGGAAACGCGATACGTGTTCCAAAATAAGTGACTTCAAAATAAAATCTGTGTCGTGTTTTTGCCTTAATATTCTATTTTTTTACTTCTTCTGGTAGAATACAGAACAAACAACGTGATGTAGTCATTATACACTTTAGAAGAGTGAACGCTTTTGTACTTCATCACTGCTGAAAAGTCAAATGACTCCAAAATGGCTCAAAACAGCTCTGTGACCGGAGCAGCCCCGTGTGGCCAGATTGGGCGGGTTTCTGTCAAATCAAGCTTCTTTTTTGAACACGTCGGACGGGTTGATGAAGTGATTGTGTGTTCATGACGTGTTCTTTATCATACAAATATGGTTTTAACGTGCATTTTCAACCGAGACGGCGGTCTGGGCTGCTTTCTATTGAGTAAAACGGGTTTCAAATTGTTTAAGGGGGATAACGACAGATCTGGCAACCTTCTTCAGCGGACTGCGGAGACACCGCAGGTGGTGTGAATCACAGTGCTGCGGTGTACCGGACCGGAGCCGGACCGCATCCAGTGTGCATGAGGGGTCAGGGTCTTTCATCAAGCGTCCCATGACCAAATCCTGACCAAAATACTTAAAATCGTTTCCTCTACAGTAGGGCTGCCACAAACGATTATTTTGGTAGTCGACTAATCACTGATTATTTTTTCGATTAGTCGACTAATCGCATCATATATAAATTAAATGTAGAACATAGTTTATCGCACCACCATGAAGCTGCTCTTATATAGCCATAATTAGATTTCAGCTTTAAGTGTTTAAGGTATATTCTAACTAAAAATAAAGACAATTCAGATGAGAGTTCATAAAACCTTTATTTAATGGCATAAATTGCAAATACTTGAGTAAAATAAGGAAAAGGCACTTGCCTAAACAACACAAAAATAAATCCTTCATCTTAATTTTTTATTTCTTGTGTTTGGCATCAAGCACAGCAACAATGAGGCAGGCACCTGTAACTACAGAATTATTGAAGTTTTCGTCTCACTGACTCAAAACAAAAGTGCATTTTGTGTTCAGTGCTCGACTGTATACAACTTTATTCCACTCTGACTCTACATAATCCCAAACTGCACAGGGCTCTGGTTCAGGACAGTCAGCATTTCTACATGTTGGAGACAGGCTGCTCTCTCTGGGAGCAGATGTTCTGCTGCAGAGAGAATCCGCTCCGATGGGGTGAAGCTCTGAAACATAACGGTAGAAAACATCAGCGCGACGTCACTTCTTATTAAAACACATCACTGTTAGAGCGTTACAGGAAACATGAAATGTGTGCTGAAGGCAGCTAATGAATCAAATCGTCACCGCTAATGTTAACAGCTATGAGTAAACAGCAAGTTAGCGCTCTATGCTAATATTATTAGCTTACCGAGACGACGGTCAATCATCATTGTCACGAGCCACGACGTGCTTCTGTTTCGGCTGCTCATGCATCGCAGTTGTGCTGCCGTGGAAGGCAAGTTTTGTCCCACAGATACTGCATTGCACTTTTCTCTGAGGTTTTCTTGTCATGCTCCCACACTTTGGAGCTCCGCTGCTGCCGGGCGGCCATGTCGTCGCAGCTGACACGACTGCGTATTTGTGTCAAACACAGAAAGGCAGACGCAGCAGTGGAAGGTGCCGCAGCAGTTTCGAGACAAAAACAAACATTAAAAAAAAAAAAAAAACACGACTAGTTGACTATTAAATTAGTAGTCGATTATTTTAATAGTCGACATAATCGTGATTAATCGACTAATCGTGGCAGCCCTACTCTACAGAGCAGAACAAGTTGCATCTGGTCGATACTTGGCCAGTTGTGTGGCAAAAGGTCTGCAAGTGTGAGATACATGGCCAGTATTTTATGTTTCTTTTTCCTGACCCCAGTGGCTTTACAACCTCAAATGAATCTTGATAAAGTATCAAGCCTAAGGATGACATATCTGTCTGTGTCTGTGGCAACGGGTCGGGAGCTCGTGTACTGGTGTATAGTGTTTAACCACGGCTATGTGGAAGCTGTACACCCAGGAGCCAGACAACGCCACCCTGGGAGTTACACCCAGGGAAATGTGTATATCATGAGGTGCCCCTTACGGCACCCAGGTCCAGAAGTAAAGGAAGCAGGAGACGTGGTTCCATTCAAAAAAAAAAAAAAAAAATTTATTAAATACTTTAAATCTCACTCACACTCTAAAAATGGAGGGAAAGAGGGGGGAGCCCGAACAGAGGCTGGCTTACCGTTGGAGGCACAGTGTATGAGGGGAGAAGAGGGTCTCAAAGGGATCACCCCAGACACACGTCAACACTTTCACACCAAAATAAAGATGGACACACTCAAACCCTGGGGTGCACACACGTCACACAGGAAGGAGACACCGCCACCCGGGGACACCTGCACCACCACCGCCACGCTCAGCCTCTGGAAGGGAGGAGAAGGGAAAGGAGTTATTAAAAAAAAAGGAAAAAGTCCCCTAATAAGACACTCACACCAAACAATAATCCAAAAGAATCAATAATCAAATCAATAGAACACAGGTGGTGGGCAGTCACAACACAACAAGTAAAATAAGTCAATGCAATGAACTGTAAACTTAATATAAACAATACTTAATTCTTTTAACCAAACAGAAGGGGGGGAGGATGCCCCCTTACAACAACGGAAAACTTAAAGTGGACCTATTATGCTATTTTTCAGTCATGTCATATCGGTCACAGACACCTAAAAACATAGTATATAAGTTTGTTTGCCCCAAATTCGTCCTATGTTTGGAGTTTGAGGGTCTAAAAAGTGGCTCTGAGGAGCCTTCTTCAGAACAGCCTGTTTTTGACAGCCTATTTTCCGTGATGAACTTGAACGCATCTGGCCACGCCCACCTGGTAAAGTCACTGTCGTTAAGAAAGCACCTCACAGGAAGTTACACCGGAAGTGTCAAAATAAAACACAATGCACGACCTCACGGACGTAACAGTTTTCCTATATGTTGTTATTCCGCCGCCTCGGGAGGAGAGAATCAGCTGAACAGGGTCCAGACAGCAGCAAACGCGGAAATTACCGTTTTTATATAGGATGAACCAAACAAAAGTAACTATTGGATAAAGAAAAGCTCTCATTTGAGATCAAAACATAAACCATGAACTCATCCTGCTGGAAGTCTATAAATTACAGATCAATGTGGCTGGACGAGCAGAGCGGCCTCGCAGAAGCGAAATGAGGTGTGTTTTTATTTTCTGTTTATATCATGTGTTGTTGGTGTGACATCGAGAGCAGAGAGGCTCTCAGAGGAGCAGCCCTCTTCATCCGGACGGCGCTGCCGGTGTGTGTTGACTTTGCGCCCGGCGCAGTGCGCCTCCGCTGGGCTCCGGAGCTTCGCAGCGTCTCCGCTGGCTTCGGGACCAGCTTCCGTGGAGCAGCTCCGGGCCGTTTACCCAATCGGCCCCAACTCGGCCCTGGAAGTCAGACGCCCGGGCGCCGTCACAGCCGCGGCCGACTCAAAGAGCCTCTCTGCTGGGGAGAGCAGCTCCGCTACGTTCCCATCTGAGCTAACTGTGGCTAAGTTAGCAAAAACTGTCAGCTCGTCAGCTGACCCACCTGAAGACGGAGGAGGAGCTGACTTTATGAAAACACTGGCGATGGAGGAAAAAATACAGCTGAAATGAGCGACCTGTCCGGGGGCGGCCAAAGGCTGGATTCTCTTCCGGGGGGGAGTGGCGTTCCTCTTCATGACGTCAGAAAGAGGGAGATTTCAGAAACGCATGTTTGAGTGTATATTTTCTGAAAAGTGGAGCCACCATTGAGGGAGGTGACTGAATGTTTCACTTCTGGGGGATCATACAGAGGCTCTGGGAGGCAACATGACTGTAAAGACTCCTTTTTAAAGTGAATTTTGCATAATATGACTCCTTTAACTAAGAAGAAAACAGACAAAAGATAAACAAAAGAAATATACCGTCACATGCAAAATCAAATTAACACACAGCAACCCAAAATAAGAAAAGAAACAAACACAACTGTGATGGCACAACCAAAAACAAACAAACACACATCATGTAAATAAGACCCCCTAAATAAGGGAGGGGGAAATTAATATGTGGATAACCCTCATTCATTCTCATTCATATCATAAAAGTAATTTGGGGCGGCACACCGCCTGATAATCGAGTCCGAGGAGCTTAGCAGCGACAGCCTTCACTGCCGACAGCTGGAGGAGACCATGCAGCGGTTCAGCCGACACCGAGGAGCACACAATCCGGAGCAGCAGTTATCATTGTGGCCGCACCGTCACCACAAAGGCAGTCTTTCACCAATAAGCAGCGGCAGAGCCCCAGCATGTGGAATGGCGATCTGGTTAATAAAGTTGGTGCTAAAGGGAGGCCATGAGAGCCGCGTTGTCCACATACCACGCCAACAGCATCCGTCTGTCCACCCGAAGAGAGGGGCGCTTACTCTCCTCCAAGCATGCTGACATCCTCTTGTTCCCAAAATGCAATGCAACAATTACAAGAACTTGCTGTTTTTTTTTTTGTTTTTTTTTTTTAAAGTAATAATACAGCAAAATAATGCTTTAAACTGTTTATACACAGGGCTGGCCTGTACATATCTTACCGTTGAAATTTTCTGCAGTAAGGATGTTGCGAAGCTACGGTCCGATCACAGCGATCTCCGCAAAAGAGTCGAGAAGACAGAGAAAAGCTCCGAGGCTCACAAAGCTAAGCTCGAAGGCTACGAAGCTAAGCTAGCCGATTTAGAAGACAGAAATCGGAGGGACAATGTGCGTATCCTGGGCATCCCCGAGGGAGCAGAGGGTTCGAATGCTTCTCAATACATCTCCACAAATCTATTGAAATGGTTCCCTGATCTGGGCGATCAGAGGATGGACATTATGCGAGCCCATCGTATCGGCCCGCCGGCTACGGCGAACCGGGGTCCCCGACCTTTAATATGCAAGATGCTTCGCTTCACGGACCGGAACAAGATTCTTCAAGCAGTGCGGAAAACACCTGTAAAGCTCCAGGACCGAGATATTCGCTTCTCGGCCGACTTCAGCAACGACACGGTAACACGACGCCGGTCCTTCGCCAGCCATGGAGGAAGCAAGGAAACAAGGCTTCCAGACCTTTCTACTCTACCCGGCGAGGCTCAAGCTCATCCATGGGAAGAAACAACATATATTCTCCACGAGCACCGAAGCTGAGGACTTTCTCAACGTGAAACAGACGAGCGAAAAGATCTGAAATAGCATCAGACTGCAGCACAACGGGTGATCACACACAACACTGATGGCTGACTCTCTATCTTCATCTAATTGTTCCACTCATGCAATTATGCAAATTATGTGTTAATAGTTAATGAGGAAAGTCGCAGCTAAAGTAGCTTTATTGTAGTTTTGACAGATTTTATTACCGTATTTTCAGTTATTAGTACATACAAAGTGGGTATATAGACGCATGTTTGATATATGTGTGTATATATTATATTAGTTGAGTATATCATTGACGTTGAGCGGCTTTAATCTTTAAGGTAGTCTATTGTAAAACTGTCTTTGTTTGACAGTCTTTCCTTTAGGGGGGACGGGCGGGCCGCTCTCTCAGTGCCAGGTGCCTGATGTTTTTTTGGGGGGGTTATTTTTTGTTTGTTTTGGGGGTGTGGGGAAGGTTTTTGTTTTTTGTCTCACCTGTTCTACAGGGTGAGTTCAAGGGGGTTTGGCGACGGGGATGTGGGAGGAATAAGATCTTCTTATCTTTTTGATGGTACATTTCACACCATTTCTGACCAGGTATATAGTGTAGGGCTGCATACTTGGTCTCAACCAAACTAAACCAAACTAAACCAAACTAAACTAAACTAAACCAAACCAAACTACACTAAACAAAATTAAACTAGACCAAACTATACTAACTAAATACTAGTTTAAATACTAAACTATCCACAAAGCTGCCCTAGGAGCTAGAATGCTGTGGGAAGTACGGTGCACTGAGCCCTGTCCTCTAATGTCTGAATGTTATTCCCTTTAGTCCATTCATTGCTTTTCACCTGCTGTCCCCCCCTTCGAGGGGGAGTCTTCTCCAGTTTCAGTTGCTGACTCCACTATTACGAGGGCCTACGAACAAGTTCCGTCCGGACCGGGAGGACACTCCTGTCGGTCCTGCCCGTGGACTGGCTTCAGTTCTACTTCTGGGATCCATAGTTCCTGTGCTGGACCGTCCAACGGACTGTCCTCAACATAGTCCTAGGCTTTACTTCTTATTGTCTCATGCTAGCTGTTGCCAAAGCTGTCCGTCCCTGGGAGAGGGATCCCTCCATACTGTGGTTCTCCCCAAGATTTCTTCTTTTCCCACTGGGTTTTTGGAGTTTTTTCTTGCCGGATGTGAGGGTCGAAGGCGGTGGTTGCTTCGTTCTGTCTCGTTACTGTAAATATTGACATATTACCATTATGCTTATTCACTGTTTTTACTTTTACCGACAAATGTAACATCTTGAAGCCCTCTGAGGCAACTGTTGTTGTGATACTGGGCTATACAAAAATACATTGATTGAAATTGATTGATATATCTCCAGCTTTACTCTGGGAAATAGGTAAAGCTGTGATGAGAGGCAAAATAATATCATACTCCTCATATCAGAAAAAAAAAGAGCAGCAAAATATAACAGACTTGGAGAATAATATTAAAATGCTAACAGACAAATATGCAAATGATCCACAAAATGACTTATGGATAAAATTACAGAACTTAAAAATAGAACTAGATGAAATTTTATAAAAAAAAAACTGAATTCATTTTACAACAGCTTAGATATAAAAACTTTGAATTTAATAACAAATCAGGTAAGTTTTTAGCAAGTCAATTACAACGAAACAAAGAGAAAGAAAAATTAATAACGGCAATTCAAGACCAGACAGGAACATACACACAATCACCTCAGGAAATAAATCATATCTTCTACAATTTTTATAAAGAATTGTACTCTAAAACAGGAAATCCAACATTAGAAGATATTCAAACCTTCCTGAGTGATTTTAATTTACCACAACTAACCACAGAAAGCAGAAACATTCTGGAGGCTCCACTGACTGTTGACAAGCTCCAGAAAGCGGCAGATAGCATGTCAGCAGGTAAAGCCCCAGGTCCTGATGGCTTCCCTACTGAGTATATACAACACTTCTGGTCAATCTTATCACCTCTGTTCTTTAGAATGGTGACTGAGATAAAAACTAGTGGGAATATAAGACCTGACATGAACACCCCTGCAATTAAACTATTACTGAAACCAGATAAAGATCTATCTCTTCTTGCCAGCTATCGACCACTATCTCTAATAAACACTGATATTAAAATAATAGCTAAGGCGCTAGCATCTCGACTGGAAACAGTAATACCATCTATCATTCATTACGATCAAACAGGATTTATAAAGGGACGACACTCTAATAACAATGTTAGGAGACTCATTAATCTAATCAGCTTAACACAACGCAATAGTAAAAAAGCAGTAGTTTTATCATTGGATGCAGAAAAGGCCTTCGATAAAGTTAACTGGTCGTTTCTTTTTGCCGCACTTCACAACTTTGGGTTTGGACAGTCATTTATCCAGTGGATCTCAGCTCTATATAACTCACCCAGGGCCACAGTTACGACAAATGGAATACAATCACAAAGTTTTGCTCTACAGCGAGGCACTAGACAAGGCTGCCCACTCTCACCTTTATTATTTGCTATCTTCATTGAACCATTAGCAATAGCTATCCGTCAAAACACCAAAATCAAAGGCATTTCGTCAACTTTATCAGAACACAAAATGAATTTATATGCGGATGACATCTTGCTGTATCTGCAACAGCCTAACACATCAGTCCAGGAAATATTTAAACTTCTTACAAACTTTTCTAGTCTTTCTGACTATTCAATTAACTGGTCTAAATCTGTATTACTACCAATAACAGAGAATGCATGGAATTCCGCAGCTCAAAATTCTTTCGCCATCGGTAACATAAAGTACTTAGGAATAAATATCTCACCTAAACTACCGGAATTAATCCAGTTAAACTTCACTCCACTCCTGGACAAAATCTGTAATGACTTAGATAGGTGGAACGACCTTCCTATCACTTTGTTAGGACGTATAGCCACAGTCAAAATGAAAATTTTACCAAAAATAAATTATTTTTTTTCAATGATCCCATTCAAACCTACCGCAAAATGGTTCCAGTCATTAGACTCGGCTATTATAAAGTTTTATGCTAAAAATAAGAAACCAAGAATAAGTCTTGCTACCCTCCAGAAATCCAAACTAGAAGGAGGTCTAGACGCTCCCAACTTCATGCAGTATTACTTGGCTAATCAGCTACAGTTTGTCAGTAAGTGGATGAACCCTACTGAGGAGTCTACTTCCTGGATAGAACTGGAACAGATTGACTGTAATAAAATCCAACTTGCTGATTTGCCCTTTATAACTACCACCATAAAGCACCATAGCTGCTTCAAGAACCCACTGATAGCCTCTACATTATCTGCATGGTGGAAAGGTCTGGAAACAACAGGCTCCAGCCTGGAACCCTGCGCTCTCTCTCCGATCTGGCATAACCCTGACTTTGTAAATAACAAAACAACACTACACTTCAAAACATGGGAAGAGAAGGGAATCACACATCTCCATCACATCTTTGACAACAATGCACTTATGACAGACACCAAGTTATTTCAAACTTCTCAAATACCAAAAAATAACTTTTAACAGTATCTACAATTAAAAAATGCAATCAAAAAAAGAATATCAATACAGCAGAACACATTAAAACCACCGGATTTGATCACTCACCTTAACAAAATCACTCAAAAAAGTAAAAAAAATCTCTCTAAACTATACAAGCCCCTAATAAACACAAATTTAGTACACCTGCCAATCTCAAAATGGGAAGAAGACCTCCGATTTTCTTCTAGTATGGATTTCTGGACTAAGATATGTGAAAATATATTCAATATGACCAGAAATACAAACCTTCAACTGATCCAATATAAAGTTCTTCACAGAACACATATAACTCAGCAAAAAATGAAAAAAATGGGTTTCTCTCAAACGGACATTTGTATTCAATGTGACCAAAACACAACGGACACTTACCTCCATGCCCTCTGGCTGTGTTCACCAGTCCACAGCTTCTGGTCAATTGTTATTCAGCAACTTTCCTCCATTTTGAACTGCAGGATCTCTTTTTCACCCAATTTGTGTCTAATTGGTGATTTAAGCAAAATCAACCTTGGAATGAATCTATCACAACCATTGCTCGTTGCTTTAGCCATCGCTAAAAAAACAATTTTGCTAAACTGGAAAAATAAACAATCCCTCAATATCAACCAATGGCGAAATCTTCTCATAGAATATATTTTATTGGAGAAAATAGCTTCCACCAAAAAACAACAACTGACAAACTTTACGGAAAAATGGTCACCATTTTTAGATTCATTAAATATAAATAATAGGTAAATATAAAGTGGTGTTCTGTTATTGGACTTCTGTGCTAGTCACAGTTTGTCCATAACGAACACCATGTTCGAGCACAGGGGTGTCCATAAGTGCACTTGGCACCAGGACACCCTAGGTCGGAGGTCGATGATCGACTTTGTTGTCGTGTCATCTGACCTCCGGCCGCGTGTTTTGGACACTCGGGTGAAGAGAGGGGCAGAGCTGTCGACCGATCACCACCTGGTGGTGAGTTGGATTCGCTGGCGGAGGAGGAAACCAGACAGACTTGGCAGACCCAAACGTGTTGTGAGGGTCTGCTGGGAACGTCTGGCGGAACCCTCTGTCAGCATGGCTTTCAACTCCCACCTCCGGGAGAGCTTCTCTCATGTCCCGAGGGAGGCTGGGGACATTGAGTCCGAGTGGACCATGTTCTCCACCTCCATTGTCGAAGCAGCTGCTCGGAGCTGTGGTCGTAAGGTCTCCGGTGCCTGTCGTGGCGGCAACCCCCGAACCCGGTGGTGGACACCGGAAGTAAGGGCTGCCGTCAAGCTGAAGAAGGAGTCCTATCGAGCCTTGCTGGCTCATGGGACTCCCGAAGCAGCTGACGAGTACCGGCAGGCCAAGCGAACTGCAGACCGAGCAGTTGTGGAGGCAAAAACTCGGGTCTGGGAGGAGTTCGGGGAGGCCATGGAGGAGGACTATTGGTCGGCCTCGAAGAAATTCTGGCAAACCGTCCGGCGCCTCAGGAGGGGAAAGCAGGTCTCCGCCAACACTGTTTACAGTGGAGGAGGAGCTGCTGACCTCAACTGGGGATATTGTTGGACGGTGGAAGGAATACTTTGAGGACCTCCTCAATCCCGTCGCCACGTCTTCCGTGGAGGAAGCAGAGGCTGAGGTCTCAGAGGTGGACTCGTCCATCACCCAAGCTGAAGTCACTGAGGTGGTTGGCAAGCTCCTCGGTGGCAAGGCACTGGGGGTGGACGAGATTCGGCCTGAGTACCTTAAGTCTCTGGATGTGCAGGGACTGTCTTGGTTGACACGTCTCTGCAACATCGCGTGGCGGTCGGGGACGGTGCCTCTGGACTGGCAGACCGGGGTGGTGGTCCCCCTGTTTAAAAAGGGGGACCGGAGGGTGTGCTCCAACTATAGGGGGATTACACTCCTCAGCCTCCCCGGGAAAGTCTATTCCAGGGTACTGGAGAGGAGGATCCGACCGATAGTCGAACCTCGGATCCAGGAGGAACAATGCGGTTTTCGTCCTGGTCGTGGAACAGTGGACCAGCTCTATACCCTCCATAGGGTGCTCGAGGGTTCGTGGGAGTTTGCCCAACCAGTCCACATGTGTTTTGTGGATTTGGAGAAGGCATTCGACCGCGTCCCTCGTGGTGTCTTGTGGGGGGTGCTCCAGGAATACGGAGTCCGGGGCCCCTTGTTAAGGGCCGTCCGGTCTTTGTATGACCGGAGTAGGAGTCTGGTCCGCATTGCCGGCAGTAAGTCGGACCTGTTCCCGGTGCATGTTGGACTCCAGCAGGGCTGCCCTTTGTCACCGGTTCTGTTCATAATCTTCATGGACAGAATTTCTAGGTGCAGCCAGGGGCCGGAGGGGGTCCGGTTCGGGAACCACAGGATTTCATCTCTGCTTTTTGCAGATGATGTTGTCCTGTTGGTTTCATCGAACCCGGACCTACAGCATGCACTGGGGCGGTTCGCAGCCGAGTGTGAAGCGGCAGGGATGAGGATCAGCACCTCCAAATCCGAGGCCATGGTCCTCGACCGGAGGAAGGTGGCTTGCCCTCTCCAGGTCGGTGGAGAGACCCTAGCCCAAGTGGAGGAGTTCAAGTATCTTGGGGTCTTGTTCACGAGTGGGGGACGGATGGAGCGTGAGATTGACAGGCGGATCGGTGCAGCGGCTGCAGTGATGCAGTCGTTGTATCGGTCCGTCGTGGTGAAGAAGGAGCTGAGCCGAAAGGCGAAGCTCTCGATTTACCGGTCAATCTACGTTCCCACCCTCACTTATGGTCATGAGCTTTGGGTCATGACCGAAAGGACAGGATCCCGGATACAAGCGGCCGAAATGAGCTTCCTCCGTAGGGTGGCTGGGCGCTCCCTTAGAGATAGGGTGAGGAGCTCAGTCACCAGGGAGGAGCTCGGAGTAGAGCCGCTACTCCTCCACATCGAGAGGAACCAGCTGAGGTGGCTCGGACATCTGTTTAGGATGCCTCCTGGACGCCTCCCTAGGGAGGTGTTCCGGGCATGTCCCACTGGGAGGAGACCCCGGGGAAGACCCAGGACACGCTGGAGAGACTATGTCTCTCGGCTGGCCTGGGAACGCCTTGGGATCCTCCCAGAGGAGCTGGAGGAAGTGTCTGGGGACAGGGAAGTCTGGGCATCCCTGCTGAGACTGCTGCCCCCGCGACCCGGCCCCGGATAAGCGGTAGAAAATGGATGGATGGATGGATGGTAAATATAAACATGATTAAAAACAATCTGTGAGTGAATGCTGTTAGTGCATATCATTAATAAATAGCTGAGATTATTTGTGTATATTCATTTACATATCACCCAACTCAATGTAAGGATTCTTCTTAATGGTATCTTCCATTTTTCTCTTCTTTCTCTCAGAGGAATGACTCTCAGAGTCCGGACGATGGTTTGGTTGGGGCTGCCTGATCTGTTGCCCTTCTGCGTGGCGGGGGTCCCGGATGTCTCGTCTTGTGCCCGTGGGGCTGCCGGATGTCTCGTCTTGTGCCCGCGGGGCTGCCGGGTCTTGCCACCTCCCCGGGGCCTCAGGGATGGTGGGGGCCGGGGCGTGCCGCCCACGCCTCTCTCTCCTCTCCTCGTCCTCTCCTGCTCCCTCCGTCCTCTGCTGCCTGCTCCCTTGCCTCCGTCCTTCTGTCCTCCGGGGGGCCGGGGGCCTTCCTCTGCTGGCGGGGGCGGCTGGGGGTCTGGCTCTCTTTGGGTTGGCGCCGGCATCAGCCTGGGGCAAGTTAAGAGGGAGGGAGGGGAGGTTTTTTTTTTTGTTTTGACAGGGTGCGCCCCTGGTGTGGTGGGGGTCCGGTGTCGCGGGGGGTCGGTCGCTGGGGCATCCGGTGCGTTTCCCTGGTCCCTCACCTCGGCGGCTCCTCCGCGGGTCGGTCGGCCTGTGACGTCACCTGGGCGGCTCTGGGTTCGGTGGACCGGGCTCGGCATCTCGGTCCGATTCGTGAGTGGTGGTCCTACTGGGGGTTGTTCTGTCTCCCGGGGGTCTCTCCTGGACCTCTTGCTCTCTGTGCTTGGGCTCACGCCTTGCTGGGGGACAGTTGCCGCGTCCCACCCTCTGGTGGTCCTGGTCAGGCGGGCTGGACCCGCACGGGCCTCACCTCATACATCACAAACACAGTCACTTTATCCACATGCTACATGCTACACGTCAATTTTAATGCATCACACCTGGGGGGAGGAGGGGAAAGGTCCCCTGTTTTTAATGCACCACATTCACTCATCCACAACCTGGGTTGGGGGTTTGGGGGGGGCGGGGGCTTTGCCTGGCTGGGTAGGTTTCAGGACAAGAATGCCCTGGAGCCCTCGGCTGGGCCCCCCCCCCCACTCCTCCACCAGGTCCACCTTTGAGAAAACCCGTTTGCCAGACAGGTGTGCTGAAAAGTCCTGGATGTTAGGGACTGGGCAGCGGTCCGGTATTGTTTTGTCGCTGAGGCGGCGGTAGTCTCCGCACGGCCGCCAGCCGCCGTTAGGTTTGGGGATGATGTGCATGGGGGCCGGCTGACAGAGGGTTTCACCAGATGTTCCCAGCAGACCCTCACGACATGTTTGGGTCTGCCAAGTCTGTCCGGTTTCCTCTTCCATCAGCAAATTCAACTCACCACCAGGTGGAGATCGGTCCACAGCTCTGCTCCTCTCTTCACCCGAGTGTCCAAGACATGCAGTCAGAGGTCAGATGACACGACAACAAAGTCGATCATCGACCTCCGCCCGAGGGTGTCCTGGTGCCAAGTGCACTTATGGACCCCCCTGTGCTCCAACATGGTGTTTGTTATGGACAAACTGTGGCTAGCACAGAAGTCTAGTAACAGAACACCAGATCAGGGAGGCCGTGTGATCCAGTCCCCCCTCCAGGTCTCACTGTCGCTGCCCACGTGGGCTTTGAAGTCCCCCAGTAGAACCATGGAGTCCCCAGTTGGGGCACTGTCCAGCCCCCCTCCCAGGGACTCCAGGAAGGCCGGGTACTCTGCACTGCACCC
Source organism: Salarias fasciatus (assembly GCF_902148845.1). Taxonomy (NCBI): domain Eukaryota; kingdom Metazoa; phylum Chordata; class Actinopteri; order Blenniiformes; family Blenniidae; genus Salarias; species Salarias fasciatus. The sequence goes on from NC_043753.1 coordinate 26,099,982, forward strand.
GGCCCCTACGGTTCCCTTAGTGGGTGGTGGGTCTGCCGGAGGGCTGGCCCACGTCGCCCCTTTGGGCTGAGCCCGGCCGGGCCCCATGGGCAAATGCCCGGCCACCAGGCGCTCGCTTACGAGCCCCAACCCCAGACCCGGCTCCAGGGTGGGGCCCCGGCTGCGCCATACCGGGCGACGTCACGGACCTTGATTTAATCTGTCTCACAGGAGTTATTGATCTGCCCTTAGTCTGGCCCATCACCCAGGACCTGTGTGCCATGGGAGACCCTGCCAGGGGCATAAAGCCCCGGGCAACAGAGCTCTGGGATCACACGGGCGCTCAAACTCCCCCACCACTTTAAGGGGAAAGCGGTGGGGGGCATGAACTATTTCAAACTATTTCAAACATATTAATTTAAATGTACATGTATATGGACATGATTTTGAGCCCTAACTTTATGGTAATGTGAAAATGAGCCAAGTAGCACAAAAAAAAAAAATACAAAAAATAATTCTGAGTATAATTCTTAAAGCTCGGGTTGGCGATTTGAATGAGATACATTTTTTTAAATACTGGTTAAAATGATCTTTATGACCCGATGGGAAGCAATTCATAGCGTGTTTTTAAAGTGGTTTGGAAAATATCCGCTATCTACAGCAGGAGTAAAACGGAAAAACAGCAACCAATAGTCTTGAGGGGACACCTTTTTTTAAACCAATCAAATCCCTTCGCCGTTCGACCTGCCCCCTGCGCGTACATGTACGCGTGCACTGAACCTGGTTCAGTGCGTGTAGAAGGATGGAGCGTCGTTGCAGAACGGCGGAGACGAATGTTTGGAGGTTTACTCGCCGTTCAGTGCGCCATACCTTGGCGTTGTGCAAATAAAGAAAAATGAAGAAACGAAGCGCTGAGGACAGGTTACGCCAGGAACGCACTGGACGCGGAAGCGCTGCACACACCACACGCGCCACGAACGTCTCCGCGTCTCCGCTGCCAACGGGAGCTCCTCCAATGGGGTGGGAGCTGGGCGGAGCTAGCTAGGCGGAGCCTTGGGGAGATGCTGCGTGCTAATGCTAGTTTTCCAAGATCGCCAACCCTAGCTTTAAAGGTCAGCTAGATATAGACACTTGGAATTAAGCCTGAGCGCCCCCCAATTGGGGGCCTGACAGCAAATATTTCAGGTATTGTCTAATAACATGCATTATTCATGATAGAATGTTACGATGCTGCATTTCAAAAGTAAACAGCAGAACCTGAGCTACATGAATATATCAGTCATTATTTCACACCCCAAACACAGCTCAAACATAAACTAAATGAATTATGAACTATATTCACAACCGAATCAACCCACTCGCCAAATTATTGGTGCTATTATTGTGTTTGCACTTCTTTTTTTTTTTCTTTTACAAATTGTGTGGTTATTTTTTGAGAAGGAAAATATATGGGGGGCTGGCTGAATTTTCAAAAAAAGCCAAAAACTGCTGCATTTGGATGTACTGGGCATCAGTAGTGATATACAAGTGAAATATATAATTTGGTAGATTAGAAAATTCAGATGGCACCACACTGTGCCAAAGTGTGCCATCGCCTGAGCGGTCTGTACTAAAACCTATCAAATTTTGTTCTGCTTCACTTTCACAGAGTCAGCCTTTGCAGAGAGAATATTCACATATGTGGCTATGATCTGGTGGAGGTTTAGAGCTGCAGCTGGATTTTTCCAAAGAGATGATCATGTTGAAAGTGTCTTTTTTTTTTCAGGCGAGACTGAACATTTTTTTTGTACTGTGTTCCATCTTCAGTCACACTTAACCAGTAACAAATGATATTTACACATTTGGACAAATCTTACAAGTGTTCATTTTATAATGAGACAGAAATAACTCATAGACCTTGTTATTGCAGTTTTCTACTATTTTTATTTTGGGTATGTCATTTTCAAGTGAAGACTCTCAAAAATAGTCTAGGGCTTAAAGGGTTAAAAGTCCTGCTGTCTTCAGTCGGTGGTGGACCAGATCAGACGTTCAGTCCGTGTTCAGTCGGTTCTCAGTGGATCCACCACAGTCCACCACTCGGGACTCTGGAACAGGTCCAGAACACTCAACAGAACACAAAGAAAAAATAAAACTTCCATGTGGTTCCAAACGCTCCTCCCTCTTCCTTCAACCAATCAGAACTCTGGCAGACACAAAGCATCTCTGCTATGTCTTCACTACACTTGCTGATGTAGCTGATGACAGAATCTGTTTTCCTGTCGGTCTGTCTTCCTCCCATCATGTGTTGCTGCCTCTCTGAAGACGTCCCAGTGTGTGGCGTCCAAACAGTGCTGCAGTGCCGTTGCTGCTTCCTGTAGCCTCATGCTGACCTCCCTGACCCCTGGTCTGTCCCGCTTCACTCTGGGTCTGCATGCTGGACTGAGTCTCACAGTTCTGTGAAGAGTTTGGAATGACTGTGGTCACATTTCCATGTCGGTAGAATTCAGAAGGAACAGATGTGAGACTCTGCTGGCTGATGGTGATCGCTGGGAAGGACACGGCGTCTGGGGAGGACACGGCGTCTGGGGGAGGACACGGCGGCTGGGGGAGGACAAGGTGTCTGAGGGAGGACACGGCGTCTGGGGGAGGACACGGCGTCTGGGGAGGACACGGCGTGTGGGGGAGGACACGGCGTCTGAGGGAGGACACGGCGTCTGGGGGAGGACAAGGTGTCTGGGGGAGGACACGGCGTCTGAGGGAGGACACGGCGTCTGGGGGAGGACACGGCGTGTGGGGGAGGACAAGGTGTCTGAGGGAGGACACGGCGTCTGGGGGAGGACACGGCGTGTGGGGGAGGACAAGGTGTCTGAGGGAGGACACGGCGTCTGGGGGAGGACACGGCGTGTGGGGGAGGACAAGGTGTCTGAGGGAGGACACGGCGTCTGGGGGAGGACACGGCGTCTGGGGGAGGACAAGGTGTCTGGGGGAGGACACGGCGTCTGAGGGAGGACACGGCGTCTGGGGGAGGACACGGCGTGTGGGGGAGGACAAGGTGTCTGAGGGAGGACACGGCGTCTGGGGGAGGACACGGCGTGTGGGGGAGGACAAGGTGTCTGAGGGAGGACACGGCGTCTGGGGGAGGACACGGCGTGTGGGGGAGGACACGGCGTCTGAGGGAGGACACGGCGTCTGGGGGAGGACAAGGTGTCTGGGGGAGGACACGGCGTCTGAGGGAGGACACGGCGTCTGGGGGAGGACACGGCGTGTGGGGGAGGACAAGGTGTCTGAGGGAGGACACGGCGTCTGGGGGAGGACACGGCGTGTGGGGGAGGACAAGGGGTCTGAGGGAGGACACGGCGTCTGGGGGAGGACACGGCGTGTGGGGGAGGACAAGGTGTCTGAGGGAGGACACGGCGTCTGGGGGAGGACACGGCGTGTGGGGGAGGACAAGGTGTCTGAGGGAGGACACGGCGTCTGGGGGAGGACACGGCGTGTGGGGGAGGACACGGCGTCTGGGGGAGGACACGGCGTCTGGGGGAGGACACGGTGTGTGGGGGAGGACAAGGTGTCTGAGGGAGGACACGGCGTCTGGGGGAGGACACGGCGTCTGGGGAGGACACGGCGTCTGGGGAGGACACGGCGTCTGGGGGAGGACACGGCGTCTGGGAGAGGACACGGCGTCTGGGGGAGGACACGGCGTCTGGGGAGGACACGGCATGTGGGGGAGGACACGGCGTCTGGGGAGGACACGGCGTCTGGGGGAGGACACGGCGTCCTCCACGTCAGCACTATGATACGGAGACAGCTGACAGCCCCCCTGGCAGGTCGAAGGGTTCCGGCAGAAGCTCTGTATGCTGAGAGCCGCCATGGAAAGAGAAGCTGGCACCATGGCCTGCTGCCTCCGCTCCATCTGCTGGGTGGAGCGTTGGCCCCTCCAGCTGTTCTGCGGCTGTGGGGGGGGGGGGGGGGGGGATTACTGTTTACTGTACCAGCCTGGACTTCCAATCTTATCAATAACACGTAAGAAACAAAGCAGAGAGTCAACAGACAGACGGGGAGTCACAGGACTGAAAGCCTCCAGTTAAAGCTGCTGTAGGCAGGATTTTGCTAGTCAGTGCTAATGTTTCTGTGTTTTCTTTGGATTAAATGTTAGAGTATCCATTGATAATCCTTTAGGAGTGTAGTATAACTGCACTACTGCCAGGGCGCAGCGTTTCCATCTGTCTCTGTTCTGAGCTGAAAAGGAATCTCCACCGCTCCCGGTATTTTTGACCCATCAGAAGAGCCCCTGAGGCTCTATCCTGATTGGTCGAGGGGCGGCGCTTCAAAGCTCTGCTTCTCGTGAACGCGCATGAGGAAGTCCAGGCCCACATATTGACCTGCCTCGTCGGACATAACATCATCAAAACACCACAGAGGACACCGTCTGTTTCTACTGCAATTTTTAAAAAAAGGCTTTGACCCCAGGCCGCCGTGAAAAGGTCACAGGTTTGAAAGAAAGTGAAGCTGGAAGCTTTAAGTTTCTGCCGGCCCCACTCGGCACCCCGAGGTGGGCACGACTCCGGGTTTCAAATCGCCATCTTGGATGGGTCAAATCGCCATCTTGGATGGGTCAAATCGCCATCTTGGATGGGTCAAATCGCCATCTTGGATGGGTCAAATCGCCATCTTGGATGGGTCAAATCGCCATCTTGCGAAGGTAATCCTGCCTACAGCACCTTTAAAGAACAGATTACAGACCCTGACGAGAACAGATTCACTGAGCTGCAAACGACGAACACAGCGGTGAGACAGACGTCCTCTTGAGGAGCTGGGGATGAAATCAGTGAATAACGGCTTCAATAACTGGCTCTGTCATTTCCTGCGGCGGAGGGAGATGCACTGCAGTTTTCTGGCTCTGGCCCTTGCATCAATAGGTCGGGCCTCAGTGACCTTTGACCTGATGAGCCGGTAGGCGCTGGCACAGTAGCTGGGTCTCTTGTAATAATGGATCAGAGGACAGTCCGGCTTCACCTCTGCAGAGACAGAAAGAAGAAACAAGCCAGGGTTTTGAATTAGTCTTTTTGACATCGTTGTTCTCTCAAACGTGTGAAGAAGCTCCGAATTACAGAGATCAGATCAACAATCAGCCAGAAAGTGATCATCTAACACTAAAACAAAGCAACTGGGGAAAGAAACGATGATCAGAAAGTGGAACCAAGACAGGTGAAAATGCATGTGAAGCCAGGGAGACAGCAGAGGTTCAGGATTCAGACTGTCCTGTTTCCACAAACACTACAGGAAAACAGAACCGCTCTGGATCTGTGCCTGAAACATGAATCCTGATCTTTCACTGCTCCAGTGAGTCCGCGGTGACGAGTTCTGCAGTGTGAAGGTCAAATGCCTGCAGAAACCCACCTGGACTTTTGCTCCTGTCCAGCTGATGCTGCTGGTCCTGCTTCACTGTCTCCACTTCATCTGCTCCGTCCTCTTCTGTCTTCAGCCTCTCAAGTTCTGTGTTTTGGGAGTCGTCATGGTTCTCCTGGTTCTGCTGCTGGTTCTGCTGCTGGTTCTCCTGGTTCTGCTCCTGGTTCTGCTCCTTCTTGTCATTGTCTTCCAGGTCTGTCACCACACACACATGAAATGCATGCGAGTTTCACTTGCTTTGCACGGTTAGTTTAAAGGGACTTAAGGCAAGATTTGTGAAAACCTACACCTGCATTTCCAGTTTATTCAGTGCTAACGGGTCGTGAAGCATTAAAAACCTAAATAACAGGCCAATCCGCGTATCTGACTGTTGCCTTATACAGTCTGTGTGACAAACAATTTGTTGCAGTTCGGGGTCCGAATTTCCTCGTGGGGATGTGACGTAAATTGACGCTGTATGCGCGCTACTGAACAGGAAGAACATGGCCGCCGTGGACGCGAACTCAAACACTGCATCCCTGGTGCAGTGCTGTGAAGACGGACAGTCTGTAAAAGCCTCAGTAAGCTTCCCCGTCGCAGCGACGCCGTTCCTACGCCGTGTACGTAGCACCTTACGCAGCACCTTACGCAGCGCCTACGCTAGGGCTTGCTGGAAGTGTTAGTGCACGCTCCCGTGCCGCCTTGGCTGGTGGCTGCAGTTCCCCACAGCGCCTATCGCGGCAGCACTGAGGTAAATTTGGTAAAGTTGCCTTAAGTCCCTTTAACTTCAGTTTGAAAATAATTCAACCATCTAAGGACAGAGGACAAAAACACTACGCTGACAACGCTTCCGACTGTACTGCATTCACTCATAACCTGGGAACAGGTTCAGACTCTCCACACAGGTTGTTTTGAGTCAAATCTGCCAGAAATATACCAACCAGTCCTGTTCTACGCTGTCCTTCTCAGCTTGCATTTGAAAGGAGGACTCGTTGCAAACCCTTACAAAGTTCTCATTGAATTTGAATCTACTCTACATTCCACACCTTTGGCCTGGGCTTTCCACTTCTCTCGGTTCTTCTGGATTTCTTGGTTCCATGTGCCCTTGAAGCTGTGGAGGTCCACGGTGGTCAGCGAGCAGCTGACCTCCGAGCCGCCGCTCTTCTTGCTGGAAGGTTTCCCCTCACTGCCGCTCCTGCTGCTGAAACCAGAGGAACAAGGAGAGCCCAGTGAATCCTGGCAGGCAGACGCAGCCGGACAGCCTGTCATGGTCGTATCAGGACAACTGAACGGTTCCTCGTTGTATCGGGGGAACTGCATGGTTCCTCGTTGTATCAGGAGAACTGCATGGTTCCTCGTTGTATCGGGGGAACTGCATGGTTCCTCTTGTATCAGGGGAACTGCATGGTTCCTCGTTGTATCAGGGGAACTGAACGGTTCCTCAGGAGGAACCCTGGCAGCCGTCCGACCACGCCTCGGTCCTGCTGACGCTGCTGACAGCAGCACTACAGGTGAAGTATCCAACGCTCCAGTTTTCCAAAGACTCGAGGGACATCCGCTCCTGCTCAGGGTTGGGGTGTAATGGATTACATGTAACAGCATCATGTAATCAAGAAACAAAGAAAAAAAAGTAAGTGTAATCTGTTACAGTAAATAAAGAAATGTAGAATCTGGTTGCAGGTATAAAAACTTGGAGGACTGGGCGGGATTACATTTGAAAACCAGATGGAACATTCCAGACATGCACCATCCAGACACTGCCATACTTTACGGCACAAACCACGTTCACTGGTGAAGTAATCTAAAAGTAACTGAAAGCGATCTGGCACATTACTTTTGTATTTCAGTAAATACAGTAATTAGTAGTTCCTGATTGACAGGTAACTTGTAATTGTAACAGATTACATTTTTAAAGTGATCCTCCGAGCCCTGCTCCTGCTCTGATAATGTGGTGACCTATAAGATATTCGAAGTGTTTCACAATTTGCATCAACACAGTCTGATGAAATCTGAAACACTGGTGCTGCTTTTGAAATGCAGGAAAAGAATTTGTAACTGTCACAGACAGTTTGGAATCCAGATGTTGGTTGGACGGATGTGCTGCTGTTAGCGCTGGCGTGCTGCGCTGCACACAGCTTTCAGTTTTATGGGGTGATGTTCCATCAGCTCCTGATAGGATGGTAAATGTTAAATGTTTTGGTTTTTTGTTTGTAACTGAACTGGCATGTACCAGGCATGATAGGACGAAGACTGAAACTGACAGAAAGAATCCACTAACTCTGAACCGAACTCAGTTTTTCCAGCAGATGACAGAGATCCTGGAACCCAACACCACCATCAACACCATCAAGGAGAGAACATATGATGAATACGGATGATGGAAATATTGTCTAACTTTGTTTTTTTCTCATTTCAGAAGTTCCAGCATGTCAGAGGGAAGAAATTGGCTGACAGATTGTAGCATTTTATCGAGGATATAATGTTGAATTTGACACTATTTTTTGGATTATGATGAAGAATCTGTTTAGGTTATACAAGGTCATGGTTTAATTTGACAGTCTGCCATGGTGATTCAACATCAACAAAGGTTCAGTTTGAAACTGATGCTTCAAGGTTTTTACAATAAAGCAGAAACTGACTTCATAAAACACAAATGTGCAGAATGTTTTATACTGAGTGCTCAGACTTATGCAGTCCACTGGAGTGGATGTTTATGTAACTTTAGGAAAAAATCATGTTTTTGAAGAAAAAAGAAATGACCAGAGAAGACTAAAAACACTTAAAAGAATGTTGACCAAGGCTTACATGAGTCAAAGTTTTGTAGTGCAGCTTAGAAGTGTCATGCCCAGGTAACACCAGCCAGTACAGTGATCAACACTCTTCACAAGCCTGTGAGTGAGTTTAACTCACCGTCCACCGTAAAACCGGCGCTATGTCGCCCAACTCCCCTTCTCTGCTGGTGTCTTCGTAGAAAGGAGCAAAACGTATTATTTGGCTTTCAGCTTCAAAGATGAGTGTCTCTTCATCAATTGCTGTGCTTGTAAGTGTGGATCAAGTTAATGAGGCTGGATGTGAGCCCTTTGAGGTCTTTCAAAATAAAACTAAATCTCTGAATATAGGGGCACAAATATTTGTAGTTTGACAATAGTTTATTAAAGATTATTGCACAAACTATTTGGTGCAATAAGTATTATGTACAAATATCTCTAAACTTTTCAAATGCCTTAGAATGTAAACATTTGACTGATACACTGGATTTTATTTTGAAAATGTGGATGTTGCCGGCGTTCTTTTTCCTGTTTGGTACGATTTGATCTGACGGATCAGGAAATGGACTTGATCTAAATATTGGCGATGGAGCGGATGAAGTGGAACGGTGCGGATGAATTAAAAGCGTTTGCTGCCGCCGCCGGCGGAGCGGACCCCTGCTGTGGAATGAGCCGCTACAAGAGGGATGCAGGCACCGAGGCTTCCACCAATCACTGAGTCTGGACCTGACATCCCTGAACATCGCACCATGACTGCTGCCTGACGGTCACAGAGGAATGGGAGTGTGGGCAGATCACCTGGACTGGTTGACGGCAGCCTGAGATGCCTCCTCAATGAGCGGTGTCACAATTTTCTCAATCATTTCTGTCAAGACAGTGAATGTCGGCTCCACAATGAAGTCAATGAAGCCTGCAGGAGACAGAAACCACAACAGATTAGTTCACAATGCCCGCTTTTTCAGTGATACCTCTTAAAACTGAACACAGGCCGGAATATGAGACACTCAGGCTGAAATTCTTTACTCTCCACAAGAGAACTCAACCTTCCTTTCACCCTTGACTTGAGAGTAGTTTTATGAAAGAAATCCTCAGGTGAAGATACGAGCTGACCTCAGCCGACAAGCATGATGAGCAGGTTATGTGTTCGGCTCATCGAGCCTGAAACCATTCTGGAATTCATTTAAACTCGCTAGGGTCAAAGGTCATATTGTCTTTAAGCCTGGAGAGTGCCAGAGTGATGGACAGATTCAAAGTTCAGCTCAGATTTCACCCTGGAGAGTTGATCGGGTACAGAATGTCATTTTCTGTGACCAAACCTCGAAACTTTTCCTTTTACAGTTTATGCTACGAAGCTTCCTCAGTTCCTCAAACGACATGAGCTCAAATAGCTGAGAAGTAACTCCTGATGGCACAGAGACAGCTCCGCTCAAAGCTACTAACACCTGCTTCTTTGATCCATCTGCTGCTGCCGACCCTGGCTTTACGGCCCACACACTTCCACCTGGACCCCGCTGCGTGGGACCGGAGGCGAACGCCGCCTCATGTGGTCCTCTGTGTTTGGTTGGCTTACCGATCTGTGACTGGGCCACCATGGTGGATTTACGGTCACACAGAGGAGAGAACGGCAGACCCAGCTCTGCTTCTTTATCCCCCTGAAAATACAGTCAGCACCACGTCAGCTAACGCCAGCAGCATCCGGACACATGTCTGGTTGTTTAATATCAGAAACCTTACGCTGTGTTTCCTCCGGGCGCGACGCGAATTTTCCGCGCAACGCGATTGCATACAAAGTCAAGGTAATTACGCGATTGTCGCTTAATCTTGATCGGTGGGCGCCGAGCGGCGAGAGTTTCCAGTGAAAATTTGCTCGCTGTGCATCGCTCGAGTTGAAATAATTGAACCTTGCATGCGAATTCGCTTGTTGACGCACCAGGACATCCAGTCAGCGTCCTCCTGACGGCCCTCCTCCAGGGCCGGAGAGACGGGATGCCGCGGCGACCAGCGAGGGCTTTTTGCATATGTACCAGTGATAAAACTGGAGCGTCTAGCGCGGTGGGATTTCATTTGTCGCGCGAATGAATTTGCGTTCAGCGCTTCTGGTGGAAACACAGCGTCAGCCTGAACACTTTCAGGGGACATCGGGCCGGGAACACTGAGGATAAATCTCTGGACAGCAGGACGTTTGTTTCTCTTCTTTATGTCCTCTCAGGCTTGCCACATAAACACTTCAACACTTCCAGTTACTTAAGTTAAGCTCAGCCTGTCTCTCCAGCTGCTGTGAGTTCGGCTGAACCTGTAGAACAGTGAGAAGGCTGCTTGTAGGCACTAGTTACTTATGCTAAATCTGCCCACCAGGGTCTTCATGGCTGATAAAATTAGTGTTTGAGTTGGTGCTGCTAATTTAGTATCTGTATAAGAAAACTAATTACTTACAACTCTGACCTTAAAGCTGCTGTAGGCAGGATTTTGCTCGTCAGTGCTAATGTTTCTGTGTTTTCTTTGGATTAAATGTTAGAGTATCCATTGATAATCCTTTAGGAGTGTAGCATAACTGCTCTACCGCGAGGGCGCAGCGTTTCCATCTGTCTCTGTTCTGAGCTGAAAAGGAATCTCAACAGCTCCAGGTATCTTTGACCAATCAGAAGAGCCCCTGAGGCTCAAACCGTGATTGGTCGAGGGGCGTTCGTCGCACGTTATTGTGGGAGGGGCTTAACTTGCGTAAGGGCGTGATGTCAGAGAAAACAGGACAGGATTGGCTGTGCTGGGTTTCAAATCACCATCTTAGATGGGTCAAATCGCCATCTTGCTTAGGTAACCCTAAGCAAGATGGCGGAGATGCGGAATCCTGCCTACAGCACCTTTAAATAATCATGATTAACTGCATCGTTTGTGAACTTGTAATCAACACACAAAATCACCAATTTAATGCACAAACATGTCTTTATGTGAATCTTTTATTGTAAGTGCAGCAGTTTCCCATCAGAAAACACTAATATGGAATTTGAACCATCCAACAAGTTGAAGTTGAGTTGCTCAAAGGAAGGCCAGTCCCAGGTTCTCTTTCGGTGTTAAACAGTCCTGAACAACAGGAGAATGTTTGTCAGATTTTCAAGCTTCAGATGAAGAATCTAATCCTCATATCTCCCCTGGACTGAACAGGGAGGGAAATCTATGAAGTCTCAATGACAGGAAAATGAGTTATTCCTTTTCTTCAAGCCAGTGTATAACCTTAACCCTAATACTGTGATTTAACGCATTTAAAAGAAAAACAAAATCAATGACAGTCCTCCTTTAATTAATCATGATTAATGCGATTAAAACTCCTAGCACTGATTTGAGTATTTAAAGGGCAACTCCGGTTTTTTGACACCTGGACCTTATTTCTAGGTGTGTCCTGCTCATATGCTCACTCAGACAGACATGGTGCAGCTCGGAGTCCTTCAGAAGTTATTTAGATCCAACTGATTTAGCCGGCAAGGAAGTTTCAGCGTGGGACATAATCTCTGCAAAATCACCCCATTTCAGCTGTATTTCTTCATCCATCGCCAGTGTTATCATAAAGTCAGCTCGTCTACCGTCTTCAGGTGGGTCAGCTGACTAGAGATTATGTCCCGTGCTAAAGCTCCATTGCCGTGGCCTCCGGTAAGTGTGGCTAAATCGTTGCCCTTTAAGTATGAAATGAGGCTTATGTGTCTTTCAGATTTTCCATATAGCATTGAGCTAGTCTGCTTCTGCCTGTAGTTTGTGCATTTATACGTTTGCGTTCTGATTGTATACAGTGATTGTTAAATGTGCCTTTCATTGTTAATCATTGTTGAACATTTTAATGTTGAAGGTGGATGTAATTCAGACTGTGACCTTAAGCCCTCTGATTTCTGTATTACTGTTTTACAATAATTCTCCTTTAAATGGCTTCAAACTCCGTCTCCTGGACTTTCATTGGGAAATTGTTGAGCTGTGTGATTTCTGGGACACACCCTAGTGAGGGCAGAGCGGTACCTGTCTGAAGAACTCCTCCAGCAGAGAGGCCGTCCAGCGGTGGTGCAGCTCCCAGCGTTTGGCAGGGTGGCTGATATCAGCAGTGTGAAGCAGCAGGGACAAGGCCTTGGGTTTGTCAATGCTACACACACACACACACACACACACACACACACACACACACACACACACACACACACACACTTTAGGCAAAGATCCAACCCAATGCCGATCAGCACCTCCTCTGGTCCTCTAGTTAGATGGAATTTCATTCACTCTTCTTTCAGCTCCTGATGTCATTCTGCCGAATCACCATCAGATCCTGGTGATTTCGTTCATTTGAGTTTTCCTATTGCGGTTTTTAATTCTCTCTCCGTTATCGGTCAATCACTCTTTATTATGTTTTCATGTTGTGCCTTCAATCATTATTATTCTGTTCCTCATTTAATATTCGTGATTCCATAGAATCCAAAAAATGATCTGTCCCAGCTGTGCTGCACTCATCTTTCTTAGAGTCTGGTAAAATGTTTCCAGTGCTCCCAGTGGTTTGCTTCGTTTACTTTTGATGTTTTTGTCACTGGATCTTTAATTTTGTGAATTTTGTTTTGTGCTGATTTCTTTTTAGTTTCCAAAACAGAACTTTCATTGATTTAGATCCACCTTTATTGCTGAAGAAACTTTAGATTTTTCTTAATTTCATACATGGTCAAAATATTCATTTGTTACTCGTTTTCATTATTTCCTCCAATAAATCCTGTGCTATTTTCTTTTTAACGTTCTTTCTGTAATTCCTTTCATTTATTTGGTAATTCTCCCAATTTCTTGCTTCTCATCTTTTTTTTATTGGAGGATATTGCTATAATTTTCCCTCTCAGAACATCCTCGATGGCATCCCATAAAATGGGAGGGGATTCAAATGGGGTCCAAATGGACCTGTGTTCATTTTCAATGTGATTTTGTTCTGGATGAGGGTTTCTTTGCTGTATGTTTTCAAATTGATTTTTTTTCTGATTAAATATTTGAATTATCCTTTTCATATGTTGTTTGTTATCCGTACAGGTGTAGAATAATTTTATAATATTCTTTACATCATGCTTATTATATTATGTTATTTACTATTGTTCATGTAATGCATGTCTCTGTGAGTTATAGTAGGCTAGTAGACACAGGCGTAGAAAAGACATGTATCCTTTTTCTGTTCGCCAGCCTGCCATGTTTCATTTTTACGGCAGCCTCTTGGCAGCTGGACAGTTTGTTTTTTTAAAGCTAAGACTTTAGGTCAATTCTCTCTCTGTCTCCCTCTGGTGTAAATGAGGCTCATTGGATAAGAAATGTGACACTGATTTGTTGCACAACACCTGGCATTTGGGAAGACTTGATGGAGACTTGATTGAGGCAGAGAGGGCCTCCCAAGGGGTCACGGACATTGACCTTTGTAGGGAGGGGGGAGCAATTGTGTCTTGACGAAGACTCAACTAAGACTCAACGAATGGTTTGAACAATTGTGTCTTGACGAAGAATTAATTAAGCAGCAACGAACTCACAAGAAATAGTATAAATAGATGGAGCGGAGAGCGATCGGCGCGTCAGTTCTTTGGTCGGCCTGGCTGCCAGGAGGTGTTTTTGGGAATAAAGTCCTCCTTTTGCATTCTGACTCTGACTCTGCCTGATTTTTCTGAGGAGAACTACGATGGAAGACTTCAAGAACCAAGAGTGGATATACTTGAGGATTTTACGTTTTTTCTGGAATATATGTTTGTGGGGTTTTTTGCACCGTGACTGGCCTAGGATACTTTTTAAATAAAATTCCACGACACAGGTCATCATTTTAGTTTTCCCCTTTTTCTAAATGACCATGACATTGGTTTGGTATCATTATATCAAGTTTACACACATGGGACCAAAAACAGCCACTTATCTAATTTGATTTTTCTTCATACTGTAACAATACTTGGCTTCAATTAATCACTTTAGCACTTGTTTGGGTCAATATACTTTAACAATTGATATTTGAAACATCTTTATTTGTCATGTTGTCACAGAAAAATGATCCCTTTTGAACAGAAAACCCCAGTATTGAACTGCATCTAGAGTAACTATTATGAGATGACTAACCAGAATAAAACGCAATGGATCACGTCAAGACTTGCCGTTGAATCGACAATCAGAGCTATACTAAAACAGCACCAACTAGTGGACCAACATGAGAACTGCATGGTTTTCAGGTTTCTGTGTGAACAGACGTCGTCGTCAGATTGTTGCCATACAGGTAAAGTTTTCTGAATGGAATATACATCATTGTGTTTTCAGATGAAGTGTTGTGACTTGAGTGGGGCTGCAGCTGTACTCACGACTCAGGCTGTTGCAGATAGTTCTTCATGGCTTTAATCTGCTGGAAGTGGCAGGACATGTCAGTGGCTAGCACCATCTCCACCACCAGGTTCCGCAGTTCCCTGAAAGATTCCCGCTGAGTGGAACTCGAATGGAGCATCGTGATTCATTCTAGTCTTGCTGCAGAGCCAACGTAAAAGCTGGAAACAGTGTCTCCTCTCACCTCCAGTCATCTCTGGAAAGATTAGACAGCATATTCATGTCGTCCTCTTGCAGAAGACGATACGCGGCGCTCACATGGTGGTTCTCCAGGACAGCGCGGTCGTTGTACAGCAGGGCTTCATGTGACCTGAGGACACCATGCAGACAAAACCTCCTGTTACTGTGTAGAACATGCAGACATGACTCAAACTGAGAGAGGTGTTTTGCTTGTTGTCTCGTGTGCGGGAGCAGCTGAGGATTAGACAGTGCCAGTATAACGACACCAGTATTAATATCAGCCTATATATTAGAATACATTTGATAATGTTTAAGATGAACATTTGAAAACACACTGAGGGATTCACACGGTTTAATGGATTATTTTTTGCTTTATTTATGAAGGTCTGAGTCTTGCTGTAAGAAATTACCTGGTCTGTATGTGGAAGTTATTGGTGGTCCCAGTGTGCTCGTAGTCATGGATGGCAGCTGCAAAAATAATCGCAAAGATCTCCAGCTCTGTTAGCCAGTGCTGAGGAGGGGGTGGGGGCAGAGAGACGAGGACAGAGAGAGATTTACCTTTTGAAAACACTTGAACTGCATTTCAAACACGGCTTAAACTCTTTAAAAATATTGTTTCACATTCACAGCATAAAAGAACAAAAAATTCTCATTGGCCCTCGTCTATCACTCTCTCTTTGAAACTACTGCAAATCTGAGCCCTGAGCTCGCCGTGCGACGGGAGTTTACCAAACGTTCAGACCTCACCCACCGCAGCGTTGGGTGTTGATAAATGCGGAGGCTGAAATCGATCACTAACATGTTACGCCCCAAAATATTCATGGTTCAGAATCCGCCCACTGAGGGCAAACACAGAAAAGGAGCAATTTTGGAAAAAAGAAACTTTTCGGAGCTGGAAATGGATCCTGTCGGGGCTGAGGTGGAGGAGAATCAGGATGGGTCAGACAGGAAGCCAGTGAAGACGGGACAGGACAGCGTGATGTGGGTGTTGTAAAAAGAAAATTACAAAAGTACAAACGGGAGGAAATGAAAGCATGAATGATCAGTTCCAGGGCGGACTTGCAGTCTTCTGACCGCAGAGAGATTTGTCAGATGATAAAAACGGTTTCTGGTCAGCTGACAGCGAGCTTCGAACCCCGAGCTTCCTGAGGAGAACCACGTGGGTTCTGATGTGGAGGGGCAACGATCCAAGGTTCTGATTGGTTTGACTCATATAGATTGTGCTGCTTCAAAAATGAAGTCAGCTGGTTGGTTAGCTGGTTAGCCGCCGCTTTTTCCAGGATTTTGGACATAAAAAAAGTTGTGAAATGGACCTGTAGTTTTTAAGGATCCGAGTTGGGGTTTTGAAGAATGGGGTTGACCACAGCATGTCTGGGGGCCGAGTTCTATTGGTTATAATCTAAAGAACAGCAGTGTCACAGACAACGTGGTGAAAGTGGAGTAGACACAGTGTGAGCAGGGCTTGATGAGGGATCATCCTGCAGGCCGACAGGAGAGGAGGGGCACCAGGATACACTCTTTCATGGAGATTTGATTTTAGTCCTGCTTTACTGCACTTTGTTCATAAAGAAGCTGAGGAGGTGATTCCACTCCTCTGGCGTGAACACATGAACCTGAGGAGCTGAAGATGCTATGAGAGCCTCCGCGGTGTTAAACAGGATGAGAGGGTTTTTCTTATCGCAACAAATAAGATTAGTGAAGCCGGAAGCTTAGGCTGCTTTATCATTTCATTCCACTCTGTGATCCTTTCTTTCAGGTGGAGTCTGTTCTCCTCTCATTTAGTGGTTTCCCACAGATCTTCATCTTTCTTGCAGCATCTCCTAAAAGCACAGATGATACCATTTATCCACGGACAAGTTTTTTCTCTGCGTCCCTCCAGTTTTCTTTAGTAGCTGCCACAGTGCTGGAAAGAGTCAAGCCATGGCTCCTGAAAGTCTTCATAAATGAATCAACATCATCAGAGATGTCAGAGTGAGAAGTTTATCCATATCAAACAGCATGAGTGGAATGCTGGAGGCGCTTCCCAGGATGTGCTCTGAGCTGCACCAGTGTCTGCCGGCTCTTCTTCTTCATGAGCGTAGCGGTACCTACCACCATGCCGGTCTTGAGCAGCAGGTAGTGGATGGTCTGAGTGACGTCTGCCGCATGCACCAGGTTATGGTAGGGATTCCTGTGTTTACTGTAGCCGACCTCCAACGAGTCCACAAATGACAGCAGAGCAGAAACTGGGACCTGCAAATACAAGAATACAAGGGAGCAGCATGACAGGAAGTCAGCACCAAGGAGTCAGACAGGATTACTTCACTGTGAAGAGTCACTGCACATCTCCCTGGGACAGACGCTGGGCGAAAAGACAAGAAAAGAAAAGACACAGTCATCCATCGGAAGATGAGGAGTGAACTGAAGGGGTTCATTATTACTCCCCCCCCCCCACACAGCAGGGAAGCTCTGAACATGCACTGTGGTTGGTCAGGTGCCGACTGGAGGCTGAGGTCACCATGTCAGCAGAACTGCAGCTGTAAAACCTCACCCCAGACCACCAAATCCTCCCATCAGACCAGGACCAGAGCCTGAGGGCGCCTTCCACGTGGATCTACACATCCTCTCTTCCCTTCAATGCATCTTCCTTCCTGGGAGACACAGCTGATCGGCCGCTGCACGCCGTCTCCCCAGCATGAGGAGGATCTCCAGACAGACCCAGACTGGATCTCTCCTCTTTCAGAAAGGTTTCCACGAGCTACAACCGGGCCGATCTGGCTGGTTGCAGTGAGTTTTATCTGGCTGGACTGTCAGCAGATGCTGGACGAGTGCTGCCACTCCACCAGAGTGGTGTCCACACCTGGGTCCGCCCTGACGGGGGGACCCCTGGACAAAATGTGTGCCGCTGCCTCCTGAACAAGCCCTGCTTCAGGGACTCCACCGACTGTTGTAGGGTTGGATGCATAGAATGTGGAACTTTGGATACGACGAGTCGGTCTCAGAATTCTCCCACAATCAGAATCACGGCCAGTCACTGTCACCTGGTCCAACGATCCAGTGAGAGGGATCACTCCAGACCTTCATCATTTCCACATGGATACGCTTCATCATCATCTTAACAACACGTTCAGTAGGACTGATGTGGTTCTATGGTCAGATTCCAGTTCATCTCACAAGACTGTGAAATATGTGACATTACCTTGCTATTGTGCGTGTGTGTGTGCGTGTGTGTGTGTGTGTGTCATCTGGAGGTGACCTCTGAACTCACCTTGAAATGATTTATGACGTCGTATCTTGTGAGAAGCTCATAAAAAACAAATTTCAGAGCGTGGTCTCCACTGGCGTCATTCAGAGCGAACACATCGAAGCACCAGGTGTCTGCATGCTGCAACACAAAGGTCAGCAGTGACTCCTGTCAAAAGAAATCACACTAGCCACGGGTAAGGTTTACATTGTTCTCCGTGTTCTCCATTGTTAATATTAGAGTGTATTCTTCTGTGTTCTCCCACTGGAAGAAGTGAACAGTGGGAGAATTGGGGAGAACATCTTCGATAAATCATGTTATGTTCTGGATTAGAGAACACTGAGGACGTTCTGCTCTGAACTACAGGACACTGAGGAAGTTCTGCTCCAGAGCTGTGGAATAAAGAGAAACTCAGTGATCAGAGTTTGTCTGCTTAGATTGTCCCATCACTTCATATTTTACAGTTTATGTAGTTAGTTACATATTAACATAGTCAACCATTTTCTGTCGGCGTTCCTTCCTGGCTTTTACCTCAGCAGCAGCAAGTCCACCTCTTGATGTGGACCTGCTCTGAGCAGCACTGGAAAACCCTGCTTTGGACTGCAGGACTGATAACCTGCTTCACATGAACACTTATCAGGGAAGGATCAGGTGTGCAGGGGAGAACAGGTGTTCGATACGCTGCTGATTCGGCAGGTTTTCCCAGGATGTGAAGTCCGTCATTTTCATCATCAATACACTTCAATTGTGAAATTTGGAATCCAAAGTGAAAGTCCAGAAAATGACATTGTGTGATATTTAAAAATTGATTTCCATTTTATTGCATAAGTGTGTGTTACATCAGAGGAACAGAGGTGATCTATCAGTCCATCCTGCTGCCTCTGGGCTCAACGCTGATCTGTGGCGTTACTCATACATGAGGCAGGTCAATGAGTGTACAGAAAAATCAGTAAAATGAAATGGAAATAAAAGAAGAAGACGTCGGTACCTTGAGGACAGCAATGGCATTTGGAGGGTAACTGAGACAGGCATTATGGGATGTCCGTCTGTACATCCTGTGGACAAACACACAGCAGAGCACAGTGTCAGACCGTCAGCCTCCCTGTCCTCCTGTGTGTCGGTTCTCCCTGTGGTTCCACCTCTGGTTCCTCCTCTGCCGGTCTGTCAGGTATCCTGTTGTGGCCTCAGCCTCCACCCTGATGGATTGGTTAGTCTGCCAGGTGATCTAATAATCTGTGTCAAGTGCACTCCTGCTGTCCTGGTCTGCCTCTGTGACTCTTCACACCGAGGGCTGAAGTCAAAATAACCAAACATTCAAAACAAGGGAACCGATGTAAAAACACCAGAGCACCAGGTTTTCAATGCAAGTTATAAGTGATAATATTTAGCAGAGTAACTGGAACTCATTTAAAATCGAAGCAATCAGACACTGCGCTCCACCTGCTGTGACTCTCTCCGTGGTTCTGTTGGTAGTTTCTGATCTACCTCTCGATTTGGAGTGGACTCCTGGTCAGGTACACCTGGGTCCTGCTTAAACTTATAAACATCTATAAGTACCAGTTAATAAATCCCGCTCGTTGTCAGTGCACGCCCACATAAACGAGGCCCCGGCTCTTTTTCCATTGTTCAGGGAGTCAATATTGTTCTTCAGCTCCTGCTGGTCGTCCTGCTTCAGCGCCGGGTTCGGGAGCGTCAGCATGGAGCAGGGATGGCGCTGGACTGAACGGAGCTCAGTTCTTGGTAAAACCCTATTTCTTCATGAGACTTGCCAAATGCCCCACAGCCTGTCCTTCAATGAACTGCTGTGCCAACGATTTCTGTGACTTTTCACCACATTCAGAATAAATCTGTTTCATAAACAGTCTTGATAGATGAGATGAGAGTGAGTTATTAAGTTTGTGTTTTGGAGCTGGTCCTTTGCTGTGAAGCTGCATTGAGGCTTGTTTGGTCCAGTATTGTCATTCTGATTCAGCCTCTTGTCTGTCATGGCGTCTGAGAGGACGGCCTGACCTTGGCTGACTCCAACATTAAAAAAGTCTGCAGGACTGCTTTCTTTCAAAGCCATGCACTAGTTCCTTCCTGTTAAATGCAGAATAGAATCACAAATCCCTCCAACGTAAACTGCAGCGTGGCTTCAGAATGTGTTGGTTGACGTCGATTAAAAAATAAAAGTCAGTCCAAACCTCTCCACAAAAATCCCAGCCTGCACGACGTGGACGATGCTGCGGAAGCGTGGCTTGTCCTCGTTGCGGCGCACCACCAAACCCCTCTGGCGGGTGAACGTTGAAGCCAGCCAGTCACGGACTTCCACCGGCACGGAGTCCGACTGGATGTCGCTCAGCTCGTCCTCGGGATCCGCCAGCCGCCTGCAGGAGGAGACCCGCGTCACTCCAGCTCTCAAAGCTCCGCGGCAGGGCGCCTGAGGGGCATCCTCCCCGGAACCTCAACAGCTGGACTGAAGGCTCAGTCACATTCACACTCACGGGACATGTTTGTTTTGGGATGATGGGAAATGAGATGATGGCCGCTTTCTTCAACGTTCAGTGTTTTAACATTCTGAAAACCTCGTCCATTTCTACCGTCATCCCAACAACGGAGTCAAAAAGTAACGCCAGCGATATTCAGTGTCGGCTCATACAGAAGGGCATCGAGCGACTCTTCAATACACTGATCATCGAATACCGGAGAATTTCCTCTGGATCAAGTCGCTCAGACAGGATTTGACAGTAGAATGTTTGCCTCCACTTCTTCACAGTGAGTGTTCGTACTGAATCACGCCGAAAGCTGACCTGCTCTCCTCCATGTACAGAGACTCGAAGACGGACGCAGCGTACTCCAGGCTCTTCTTCAGCTCCGCCACCGACGCCTCTCCGCGGTCCAGCTGCTTCACCAGACACCGCAACCTGCAACACATCCGGACGCCATGCTCTGAAAACACAGGCAGCTACTGGAACGCCACCTCTCTTAAAAACAGCTTTGATTAATATATGAATATTATAAGTACAATGCATGTTCTGATTCATTTTGAAAAATTTAGGGTAAAAAATAATCAGATTACTGTCTTTAAGAATAAACTCTGACTGTCTTCTGCCTGGTTGAAGGTAGATTTACAGTTGAAGGAGAGGCCATCCAACAACACAGTCATTTAACAAACAGGACATCGAAGGGCTAGACCTGGAGAGGAACTCACAGGTTCACTGACTCACCTAAAGTCAATAAATAAAGAACGAAATGAAAGAAACATTCAAATGCAAAATGCGAAATGTAAAATCCCATTAAAGCACAAAGAGATGATAAGTAACTAAAACCAGACCAAGCTTCTGATAAATACTGAGATAAGAACTAAAACTCAGCTGCACTGAAACGTATTTAAAGAACAGCAGGAATGAAGCTGTTCCTTCAGTGTGTAGCCTGACATCTGGGACGTCTGAATCATCGGGGGGGAGGAGGTGAACTCTCTGGTCAGGGGTAGGAGGCATCTTTAGAACAGATCCGTTGGAAACAGCTGAAACGCTGGTGGTGGTCTGTCTCTGGCCAGATTCACAGGAGCAGCACTGGAGTTGTGGCGTTTCAGTTGCTGTACTTCTGGTTCCTGTATGTTTTTACACCGTCCACTCAGAGCGTTGATATGGCCACGGATTCAAGGAGAGCTGTTAAAGCGATACTTCAACTTTTTGGCAAATTGGCCCATTTAGCGCATTTCCTTAGTCATTTGAACAGCAGACTGACTGTTTTTGTGAGGGCGAGCTGTTGTCTATCCAGAGGTGAGTCGGGGAAAGTTTTCAGGACAGACACGATGGAAGTGAATGGCATTTTTGGTTCTCCTCATCAAACTCATCAAATACACAATTCAACAACCCCAAAACACTTTGGTGGACACGTTATAATCCACACATTCACTACGCTGTGAAATATTAATGCAACATGACCAGATTGAGTTGTTTATGCGAAGATTGCTAAGACGGAACTACTGATGTCCCTGATGCCCCTGATGCCCCTGATGTCCCCAATGCCCCCGATGCCCCCGATGCCCCTGATGTTCCTGATGTCCCTGATGCCCCTGATGTCCCTGATGCCCCTGATGTCCCCGATGCCCCTGATGTCCCCAATGCCCCTGATGCCCCTGATGTCCCTGATGCCCCTGATGCCCCTGATGTCCCCGATGCCCCTGATGTCCCCAATGCCCCTGATGCCCCTGATGTCCCTGATGCCCCTGATGCCCCTGATGCCCCTGACGCCCCATATCACATCAGAACAGCACTGCTCGTGCCGTCTGTCCACTGCTGGGGCACTATGCAGGGTTTCCTCTTCGTCTGGACGAGCAGTCATGTGACCTTCAGCTGATGTGACATTAAACGTTCAATCAGATCAGAGATGAACTAAATCAAGCTGAACCCTGAAGAAACTGATAATAGCCTGTAAAGTGTGCTGGTGCATGCTGGGTAACGGCTTCCACCCTGTCCTGAGCTCTAAGGGCTCTCAGCAATCAGGAATCCAGGCACTCATCTCGTCTGTTTCCACACTGCACAAGAGGAAACTCATCAGCTCAGTCGTCCTGCTTCCTGGAAGCATCACATTCAGCTGTTTGAACAGAAGGACCGTTCTCCTCAGATCAGGACAGAACAGCACTGTGAAATCTGAAACAGGAGAGAGAGCGAAAACTGCTGCCAAAGATTCAGGCAGAGTCTGGATAAACCCTCAGCGAAGCTCTTCATCGGGGGATGAAGGACCTCTCCACTGCTCCACCTCAGGCTTTTCCTCTCAGTTTTTCGTTCTCTCTGCGGTAAGAAGAGGTAAAAGCGTCCAGCGCTGAGCTCCTGCCTGACTGCAGCCTTCTCCAGGGCGTCGGCAGCATCAGGACCCGGCAGCTCCTCGTCCAGGATCTCCTCCGCACTGCGGGGGTCCGCGGGAGGTTTCCGCTCCGCGAGTCCGGCCACAGCTGTGACGGCAGTGCCCAGTGCATTCTGGGAGCGAGAACCTGAGGACCCAACACAAGGCGAAAACGTTACTGCCTGATTTTGTCCCAGAAAATACATTCATGTTGGAGGAGAGGAGAAACAGCAGGAGTCTGGACCAGACTGGGTGTTCCAGGACGGAAACGGTTTTCCTGTTAAAACCTGAGACTGATTCCAGTCCTGAGCTGGACCTCAGAACAGAAGCAGTCCCAGAATCCTCCTCGCCACACCACATCACAGCCGTGCTGACTGACTGAAGACACCGGGACTGCCCGGAGAACCGGGGGTCTCCCGGTCTGGGGCTGAACAGCCGATGTCTCCAAACTCTGGACGCCCGTTTCCATGACAACCATTTCCAGTGAAAATGCTAAACATTCATGCCATTTCAGGAGTGTGTTTATCTGACAGTGGAGCTGGAGCCAGGGAAGATGCAGCTTCTGAAAACAGCTCCCAGAGGGCCATGGTCCTGGTCCTGGAGGGCTGCTGTCCTGGTCCTGGTCCAGGAGAGATGCAGTCCTCTATGTTTTCGATGCTCCCTGCTCCAACTCGCCTGAATTTAGTGAACACTTCATGGAGCTCAGCAGAGCCTGAGAACCTGAGGATGAACCAGCTGAGTACGAGGTCTGTTGAAGCGAGGAACCCGGCCCCCCTCCAATAGGACTGCAGCCTTCCAGGACCAGGAACAAGGTCTTCCAGGACCAGGGATGTCCTCCCCGATCTGGATCATTCCACCAAGAAGCCTTTTTTTTTTTCCTCCCTTGTCCGGTTCAGCAGCTGAGGCGTGCAATATTGTATGATTGTAGCCTTTTACTATCCAAACAGATTTTAATGTCAGCAGCAGGACGAGACTGAGTCTCCTCCTGCTGCTGCCTTTATTTAAATATGGCATCCGGCATGGCTGAGGACAGGACTGGGACGGAGACGCTCAGAGAGCGAGAGACAGAATAAGAGAAAGATAAAGAGGGGGGGGGGGGACAACCTATGTACAAATTCACAGTACAAAACAGTGTTGTCGACGCACCACACGCAACCAAGAACCATCCCAAACCCCAATCTAGACAACACCAAAACAGAGCCGACAACCAGCACAAAAACTGACAGAACCATACATATACATATATACAATCTTTTTTTTTTCTCCCCTCCTGAAGAAACCATAGTAGTGAACAGACTAGTAACTAGTAGTAACTAGTAGTAACTAGCAGTAAACTCGGGGCGTGCATCAAGAGAGGGCTACTACAGATCACCATTAGTCTAACCACCACAAGAAGACAAGGTAACCCAGTATGTGAAGAGTGATTAAGGATCAGCGTGATCATGCAAATATGATGGTGATCGTGATCATGCATATATGACCTCTGACCCCTGAGAAGGCCAGAAGCAGGCCAGAGAGGCCCTCAGAGCCCAGACAGCCGGCGGTCATCACAGAGCCCGGATCCAAGCCGCCCCCCCAGGCAGACGCCCCCGCTCCGGTTCAGACATGGGGCAGAGGAAAGCCCCGGCCGGGGACCCCGGCAGTCCCGGGGCCCGGGCCCCGCGGAGCCACGACCGGCAGGAGCCGGTCAGAGCCGAGAGCCCAAGGCCCAAGAGCCCAAGAGCCGACCCCCCACACAGGCGGAGGGCCATGACCCCCCCAGGAGAACCGGCCCACACGGGCGGCTACCCACCCCAGGCCAGTACCCCCCCCAGCGCTCCTGCCACGCACCCCGAGATCTAGGGCATCACCCCCCCCCCCCCCCCCCCCCCCCCCCCCCCCGGCCCCCGACCTACCCCTCCCACCCTGTCCTCTCCCACCTCACTCCCCCCCGCCCCAACCCAACACTCACACCCACTCACTCACACTGACACACATACACACACACACACTCACACACGCATACACTCATCCCTAAACCAAGCACACTCACATTCTGACACACTCACACGCTAGCAAGCACGTACACACACACACACACACACCCAAACACACACACACACACACAAAGTCAACCCTACCCCAAACACACTCACATTCCCACGTCATCCAACCGTCATGTCCTGTGGGAGACCCCCCCCCCCCCCGGAAAGGCGAGGGAACACCGAACCCCACATCCATGGCCCCCCGCCACCCACAACCGCCGCCCCCACCCTGAAGCCTTTAGGAGGAGTCTGGTCTGGACTGCAGTCCCTGTTCCAGAGTTACTTCGCTGGTCTGTGCAGGAG
The DNA here is from genome assembly GCF_902148845.1 of Salarias fasciatus. Taxonomy (NCBI): domain Eukaryota; kingdom Metazoa; phylum Chordata; class Actinopteri; order Blenniiformes; family Blenniidae; genus Salarias; species Salarias fasciatus. The sequence goes on from NC_043753.1 coordinate 26,125,001, forward strand.
TCCCAGCGGGGGAAGGACTCACGTGAGAAGCGAGCCAGAGGACGAGGGACGTTCTCCTTGGTTTCATTGGCGACTGTGGAGGAAAGACATGATACAGTGACTGAGATGTTTGAAGATGTTCAAAAAGATCTGACAGTAAACCATCAATCCAAACCAGCCTCAGACAAACACTCCAGTTTACTGCTGCACATCTGCAGGCAGAGAGGAACAGCTGGACGACGGCGAGGCCGGCCTCAGATCTGGACCAGCAGACCGTGATCAGCTGTTCTCTGGTACAGACTGTTTCTCTCATACACCATGGTGAAGGTCCTGGTCAGCGGCGGAGGGGTGTGACAGGAGGTGCAGTGGAGGACTGAGGAGGGGGGGGGGGGGGGGGGGGGGGGGGGATAAAGAGGAGGAGCAGGAGGAGGACTGAGGGGGGGGGGGTAAAGAGGAGGAGCAGGAGGAGGACTGAGGGGGGGGGGTAAAGAGGAGGAGCAGGAGGAGGACTGAGGAGGAGGAGGAGGAGGACGAGGAAGAAGAGGAGGAGGAGGGGGGAGGAGCCACCTCACACTTCATTAGTGACCATCATTCTCAGTTCACACTGATTTCCACCAGTCATCATCGCTTCACACACTTTCCCATCACACCTGGTTTCCATAGAGACTGCAGTCAGTTTACACACACACACACACACACACACACACACACACACACACACACACACACACAGTCCAGTTTGTTTGAAATCTGCCAGATGTGTGTGTGTGTGTGTGTGTGTGTGTGTGTGTGTGTGTGTGTGTGTGTGTGTGTGTTTCATTGTGTTGAGATGTGAAGCCTCCAGCTTGTGGTGAAGGTCCTCTCTCTGGTGTTCTCTGGAGGAGTGTGTGAGGAGTGTGTGAGGAGTGTGTGAGGTGTGTGTGAGGAGTGTGTGAGGTGTGTGTGAGGAGTGTGTGATCACCATCAGCCCAGGACCATCAGGTCCATGTTGGTATAAACTTGGACCTGATGGTCCCTGTCCCTGCATGTCCTCCACAGCTCCATGACCTGACCCTCATCACATCTGGTCCGGCTGCTGTGTGCAGATGTGACACCTGGGAAGGTTCCACACGGGCCAAAGAGACAGATTGTTGGACATTAGAGGACTACAGTCCAGCTGTCTTCTCTGAATCTGTCCGTCTCTGAAAGAAGTGCCTCTTCAGACAAATCCATCCCAGCGATGTCCTCCACAGCCAGCAGGAACTTCTGAGAACCATCCAGGCCAGAACTCTTCAGCCTCAGCGAGGTGAAGTGAGGGACGCATCAGTCCTGCTGTCTCAGGAGGACTCATGCTGACTGCTGGTCTTCAGGGTCCGGGTCTCTGCTCTGCTCGTCCTCTGAGACCTCAGGTCCACACTGCTGTGTGCTCATGTGTCTTCGTTCTGATGTTTCCACTTTGCCTTGTCTCATTAGTGTCTCTGTCTCCGGAGACCTGAGACGCTTCACCTGTCATGTCTCTCTGGTGTCTCCAACGTCACTTTTGTCTTTTGTCCACTCAGGATTTATTACTCAGTATTTCACTTCCTGTCGCCTTCAGTCAGTAGCAGCATGGACACCGCGGTGAGAGCGTTCAAAGTGTTCTCTGTACAGAGCACGCAGAGAGCAAGACCCCCCTCCAGGAGAACCCCCCGCTGTGGAGACCACATTGGATCCCCCAGACTCCAGACAGCTCATGAAGGCTCTGAGAGGTTAAAGGTCACAGACCGTGGTTCCCCCCTAAAGTCCTCAGGAAGTGAAGTTCCTCCCTCTTATCCCAGGAAGCTGGAACCTCAGGGCGTGGTTCTGTGTTCCGTCAGGATCTCATCTGTGTGACTCCACTCAGTCCTGTCTGCTGTCCTCCAGGGACTCAGTGTCCATCAGGACACTCAGCGGGGGACCGTCATTTGGTGCAATCGGCTCCACATACGATGAAATCTGCGGGATGTGTTCACTTCTCTGCCAGAAAGTCACACTTAGAATGTGGAAGCCCCGCCTCCTTCCTGAAGTGACTTCCTGTTTGGGAGGAGCTAATGAAAGCTGACAGAATGTCATCAAAATAGAAAACTACAGATCAGTTTCGAAACTATTTCAGAGGTTTTGTCATGTTTGAGGTGTCTGTGGCTGATCTGATTCAGTGTCATAAGCAGAGAGGAGGGCACGGCGCTGAAAGCTCTGCTGCCTGGCAGGCTGTTCAGCCTCTCATCGGATTTTTAAATCCTAACTAAAATCAAGTTATCTGATCACTTTACTGAGTAAATTCAGATTTTCTCAAGATCTTAAGCAGGAATCCAGGCCCGGTGCTTAGGGAGGAACATGTGATCAGTCTGGGTGTCCATTCCACTGTATTTGTTGAGAAGGCGCCACTGAAGACACGGTAATATGGAGGCGCTTCAGAGAGAAAGCCACGTTTGATTTTAATAAATCACTGGAACGCTCAAAGGTTCCAGAAGGATCGCTGCACCCTGGTCTCCTTACAGACATTAGCGTTTGGGTTCCAGCCTGGTGGTAAACGCAAAGATAAATCCAATCTAGCTACACTGCAAGAAAGTAAAGTCTTGATGGGAACAGAGAACACATCAGGAATGTGTTCTACGAGGAAGGAAGCTGCAGATGGCAGGTATAGAAAGATATTACAGGTGAATGAACATATCCTGTTCTCAAACACACACGCACACACACACACACACACACACACACACACACACACACACACACACACACGTTTGTACTTATATCGTTGTGAGGACATTAATTGACATAATGCATTTCCTAGCCCCTTACCTTAAGCCTAACCATCAAAAATAAATGCCTAACCCTAACCTATGCCCTAAACCTAACCAAAACCTAATTGTAACCCTAAACCAAAAACCAAGTCTGAACCCTCAAAAAGGTCATAAAAGGCCTGTCAAAAAGTGAGGCAAAAATGTCCTCAGTTTCCAAAATGTCCTCACTCTGTTGGTGAAAAACAAATTTTGGTCCTTACTTTTGGGTATGTACAAGAACACACACACACACACACACACACACACACACACACACACACACACACACACACACACACACACACAGTTTACCAATGGTGAAGCTGAAGCCATCAATGCTGAAAGTGGCACTCCGACACTTTTTGAATCCTTGTTTTCTGGATGCTGGTTCTGTCATGGTGGCTGCTGGTTCTCTTCAGTTTTCCTGAGACAGATCACACTGAGCAGAGCAGCAAACACACTCCTCCCTCTGGACCGGCTGTAACCTTGGAGCTGCTCCCTGCAACTAAAGCTTGCTGTGCTCAGTCGTCACTTCATCAAGCCGCCTCCTGCTCCTCCTCCTCCCCCTCCACGTCCTCTTCACCCCCCCACCCCCCCTCCACCTCCTCTTCACCCCCCCACCCCCCCTCCACCTCCTCTTCACCCCTCCCCCCCACCTCCTCTTCACCCCCCTCCCACTCCTCCTCACACCCCCACCTCCTCCTCCTCCCCCTCCCTAAAGGCCTCTGCCATGTCTGCAGCTTTCTCACTTAGTTTCTGTCTGTGAATTCTGAGAAGACATTTTGATCTGAACTCATCTTGTAGAGCTGACATGCCTGGAGAACCGGACACAGAGGACGCGACAGTCTTGAGGGCTGTAACAGTGCATTAGAACAGTTGTGCAGGGTGTAACAGTGCATTAGAACAGTTGTGCAGGGTGTAACAGTGCATTAGAACAGTTGTGCAGGGTGTAACAGTGCATTAGAACAGTTGTGCAGGGTGTAACAGTGCATTAGAACAGTTGTGCAGGGTCGCTGGAAGCTGTGTTCTTTCAATTGAAGCTAATTTAATTGAGTCGTTTTCCTGTTCAAAGGAAGCACATGATGATCTTGTGATTCCTGGAGTTCTGTCTCTTGCCTGTGGACTGGACGAGTCTCAGTGTGGGACAGAATGCCTCCAGCCGCCTGGTTCTTCACGGTTTCCCTGCTGCTCTGCTGCTGTCAGTGCGGGGCCGGCCCTCTCCATGCTCAGTGTAAAGTGCAGTGGTACGTACGCCTGGCTTCTTCTCTCGTTCTTGCCTTGTCTCCAGTCAGGACTTTTCCTTTGGGGACCTTGAATTCATGTCTGTTTGAAGTGTTCTGTTTGGTCAGATGGAGCCTCTGCAGTTCTGGATTTACTATGAGATTTACTGTGTGACTGTCAGTGACCAGACCTGCATCAACAGTCTGTAGGATTGGAAGCACATTCTGCTCAGATCCCTGCTGGAGTGTCCTGTACGCAGAGCTACTCTCCAGAAGATGGCGCCATTTGATCTCAGATGATGGCTGAAGCCAAACACTGGGGTTCAAAATGAGGCTGGAGGTCGTTTCTCTGTGCAGGTACTTTGGGACTTCGTGTCAGGTGGTTTATGAGTCCCTGGTGTCCCAGATCAAGAGGTGGAGGAGCATGACGGGCTGCACCATGGGAGGACAGAGGTGCCTGTACAAGGTGTGTGTGTGTGTGTGTGTGTGTGTGTGTGTGTGTGTGTGTGTGTTCTCGTATTTCTATCCTTGTTGGGGCCAAATGTCCCCACAAGGATAGCAAAACGTGGAACGACGTGCCTTGTGGGACCTTTTTCCGGTCCTAAGTAGGAGAAACAGTGTTTTCTTGACCATGTTGTTGTTACTGAAAAAAGTAAAAGTGCAAAAACATTTCTTTAGGGTTAGGCTTTGTTGTGGTGTGGGTTAGGGTTAGGGTTAGGGTCAGGGTTAGGGGCTAGACATGAATGGGAGTCAATGGACGGTCCCCACAAGGATAGAAATACGAGACTGTGTGTGTGTGTGTGTGTGTGTGTGTGTGTGTGTGTGTGTGTGCGCATGCAATGATCCACATGACCCATGTGAGAGCTTGTCTGTAATTAAGAATTGTTAAATCAGTCTGATGATAAAGTATCACTGTTATTATTCAGTCAATACAACACATTTACATGTAGAATAGAATGTAGAATATAACAACAGTATTAACTGATATCAGACAATAGCAGCTGAGGTTCAGAAACACACATTTACACTATACATACTATCAATACTACTACTGTTACTACTACTACTACTACTACTACTACTACTACTGTTATATCAATAACAAGAAGAAGAAGAAGAATTGACAGTAAAATAGTTAATAATGACTTTACAATGGCTAAACCTAATGCTACGTTCACACCGAAAGCGTCGCGGGCGTCGTCGACGCTTGCGACGCCTCGAAGCTGACGCTTGTGACGCTTTAAACACGACGCTTGACACCAGGTGGTCACAAAGCTCGCGACGCTCGCGACGCTCTTGATGCATGTCAGTTAATTGGCGCGCTGGAGGCTGATTTCTGTTTCCAGCTATGGCGGATCGCATCAGGAGAGCGGCTCGGCTTTATTTGTTAAATAAAGCTAGGCCGCGTCGTCGGAAAAGTCGCTATTGGCTGCTCTGCTCCTCTCTGCTCTGACTGCAGCAGGGGGCGCTGCTGAGACTGACTGCTTGTGAGCGCTTTGGGACGGGGGAGGGGCTCACGCAGCACCCGCTGCTCATTGACGACAGCAGCGAGACGTCCTGTCACGTCTCCAGAGCACCGGAGAAAGTTGCTAGATTTGTCGCTAGTTGCTTTTGACAAAAAAACGTCGCCAAGAGGCTTTGGAAAGTCGCCAGATTTAGCGAGAAAGTCATCAAGTTAGCAACACTGGCCGGCCCGCATCGGTGCTCGGACCACTCGTAGTGACGTAGTACCGGAGGGATCGTCTCTGATTGGTTGACGCTCAGCGGCAGCGCGTCGAAAGTTCAGTTTTCCCAACTCTCAAAAAGCGACGCTCACGACGCTCCTGACGCCGGGGATGAGCGTCGTGGGCGTCGACGCTCGAAACGCTGGAAAAGCGACGCTCATGACGGTCCTGATGCGCCGCCCCGCCGCCCGCCGCTCCACGACGCTCGTCCACCATAGACTTTGCATAGAAAAGCGCCGCTCACGACGCTTGCGACGCGTCCGGTGTGAATGCAGCATAACAGTGAAAACAGTTCTTATTGATATTATGTTTTTCACTGACGTGGAGGAGATCCAGTATTCATGTCGTTGTGGTAGCAAGTCCTTTGCAGTCCTGCAGGGGGCGCTGTAATCACACCACATCCAGTCACTGTATGGAGAAGAGAGGAAGGCTGACTCTCCAGAGGCCAGAGCAGCCAATCAGCACTCAGGGATGGGCTCTGTGGCATGTTCTAATTACCACATGGTGGGTGACTGTGTGTGGAGGTGAGTCTGACTAGCTGCTACCTCTCGACCTCCCTCACAAGCTCAGGCTCCTTCCCCCGAACGAGGTGACATTCCATGTCCCTAGAGCCAGTCTCTGTGTCTGAGGACCAGGTCGCCGGGCACCCTGCCGTCGGCTGCCACCCAGTCCACACTGCACCCGCCCCCTACGGTTGGCCCACGTCGCCCCTTCAGGCTGAGCCCGGCTGGGCCCCTTGGGCAAAGGCCCGGACACCAGGCACTCGCTTACGAGCCCCAACCCCAGGCCTGGCTCCAGGGTGGGGCCCCGGCTGTGCCATACCGGGCAACGTAACTAACTTTGGAACCCAACCTCTGGAGAAGGGCTGGACTCTCCACTGCTCCGGCATTGCCCGTGGTGAGAGGTGGCAGGCTGGTGTGTGTTTGCTTATAGCCCCCCAGCTCAGCGCCATGTGTTGGAGTTCTCCCCAGTGAACCAGAGGGTCACATCTCTGGTCCTCCGGGTCGGGGACAGGTTCCTCACTGTGGTCTCGGCTTACGGGCCGGACAGCAGTGCAGAGTACCCGGCCTTCCTGGAGTCCCTGGGAGGGGTGCTGGACAGTGCTCCAACTGGGGACTCCATGGTTCTACTGGGGGACTTCAGCGCCCACGTGGGCAGCGACAGTGAGACCTGGAGGGGGGTGATTGGATCGCACGCCTCCCTGATCTGAACCCAGTGGTGTTCTGTTACTGGACTTCTGTGCTAGTCACAGTTTGTCCATAACAAACACCATGTTGGAGCACAGGGGGGTCCATAAGTGCACTTGGCACCAGGACACCCGAGGGCGGAGGTCGATGATAGACTTTGTGGTCGTGTCATCTGACCTCTGACCTCGTGTTTTGGACACTCAGGTGAAGAGAGGAGCAGAGCTGTGGACCGATCTCCACCTGGTGGTGAGTTGGATTCGCTGGTGGAGGAGGAAACCAGACAGACTTGGCAGACCCAAACGTGTTGTGAGGGTCTGCTGGGAACATCTGGTGGAACCCTCTGTCAGCAGGGTTTTCAACTCCCACCTCTGGGAGAGCTTCTCTCATGTCCCGAGGGAGGCTGGGGACATGGAGTCTGAGTGGACCATGTTCTCCACCTCCATTGTGGAAGCAGCTGCCCGGAGCTGTGGTCCGAGGTCATAGTCCTTGACCGGAGGAAGGTGGCCTGTCCTCTCCAGGTGGGTTGAGAGACTCTGGCTCATGTGGAGGAGTTTAAGTATCTTGGGGTCTTGTTCACAGTGGGGGACGGATGGAGGTGAGATTGACAGGCGGATCGGTGCAGCGGCTGCAGTGATGCGGTCGTTGTATCGGTCCGTTGTGGTGAAGAAGGAGCTGAGCCAAAAGGCAAAGCTCTTGATTTACCGGTCAATCTACGTTCCCACCCTCACCTATAGTCATGAGTTTTGGGTCATGACCGAAAGGACAAGATCCCGGATACAAGCGGCTGAAGTAAGCTTCCTCCGTAGGGGGGCTGGACTCCCTTAGAGACAGGGGGAGGAGCTCAGTCACCAGGGAGGAGCTCGGAGTAGAGCTGCTACTCCTCCACATCCAGAGGGGCAGCTGAGGAGGCTCAGCATCTGGTTAGGACGCCTCCTGGACGCCTCCCTGGGGAGGAGTTCCGGGCATGTCCCACCGGGAGGAGACCCCGGGGAAGACCTCGGACACGGGTCCAGAAACGTCTCTCGGCTGGCCTGGGAACGCCTCGGGATCCTCCCAGAGGAGCTGGAGGAAGAGTCTGGGGACAGGAAGTCTGGGGACAGGGAAGTCTGGGGACAGGAAGTCTGGGCATCCCTGCTGAGACTGCCTCCCCTGCGACCCGGCCCCGGATAAGCGGTAGAAAATGGACGGATGGATGGACGGATGGATGGGTGACTATGACTGCGCCTACATTCTGCACGCTACATGCTACACACTATATGTGACAAGCTACATGCTACACGCTACGTGCTACATGCTACATGCTACACGCTACATCTTACATGCTACACACCACATGCTACATACCACATGCTACATGCTACACACTACATGCTACATGCTACACACTACATGGTACATACTACATGCTACACACTACATGCTACATTCTACATGCTACATGCTACACACTACATGCTACATCCTACACACTACATGCTACACACCACATGCTACATGCTACACACCACATGTATAGCATGTAGTGTGTAGCATGTAGTGTGTAGCATGTAGCATGAGAGTGTGGCATGAAGCATGTGTAGCGTGTAGCATGTAGCATGTAGTGTCAAAACAATCAGAGTGGATTCTTCCTTATTGATAAGAGTAGTGAGGTGATCAGACACTCACTGGTCACTGCTGCCTAGTTCCGTGTGTGTGTGTGTGTGTGTATATGTGTGCAATTTTGGTGAAGGTGTGGCTGTGTTTTTATTTTATTAAATACTAATTTTTGTTTTAGTGTTACTGTTTTTTGTGATATGAAAAGCACGTCATAGATAAAGATTGATTGATTGATTGATTGATTGATTGATTGATTGATTGATTGATTGACTGACTGACTGATTGACTGATAAACCTGTTGGTTTTAACGGCGTGATGTGGACTGGACCAGCTGTTGTCCGTTGTGTGTCCGTCCACAGCTGCGCTCCGCCTCGGTCCACTTCATCGCGGCCAAACACACGGCGCCGTGGAGCCGGCTGGTGGAGGACCTGAGCTTCAGACTGGTGTCCTCCCAGCTCTTCACCCGCTGCCACGTCTCGGTAGGTCGTCTCTTTTTCAGAGCTGACTGTGGATTCTGTCCCAGCCTTCTTGAGGGACCTAAGTTTAACCAGTGACTCGATGACCCCTGACCCCTGTCCACCTGCTGTGCTGTTAAAATAAGTTAAAGGAACTTCATAACGTGAACTCCAGGTTCATGTTCTGTTCTGGACCGGTGAGTTCCATCCTCTGAGGATGAACTGTTTGGGTTTAAACCCCGTCTCGGGGAGTTTGGTGGACTGGATTCATCTCAGGTTGACGTTTCAAACTGTAACTCAGTTACTTGTGTCTGATTTGGTCCATCGCTTCGAGGAAGCCACAATCTGTGTAATTCTTTCTCTCACTTCGTCTCCATCTTTACCTTGACCTATTCCTGCTGCTGACACTTCTGAAGTCAACACTTGAACGGAGTAAATTTGGGTTATAAGTGAATTAAATGTAGACTGAAGCCTCCTGGCAGCAGGGCTTTTAGGCTAGTTTGATAGCAGCTAGCCAGGTAGCTAGCTGTCACTGCAGCTCAGCTCCCAGGGTGGAGTGGTGACCATCAAGGGTCATACCGCTTTACTCCACAGGGGGTCAGCAGTGGTTGATGATCACACCTGGAGGGGGCTTTCAGGTGGAGGGAGGGAAGAAGACTGTGTTAAATGAAGAAGGTGAAGTTAATCCAGAAGTCAGAGCTCATGGTGCTTCTCAGCTAACATAAAAACCAAACCCTGCTTTCATGAAATGATTTGAAAAGGATCCATTCGCTCCGAGGCCTGACTGGAGCCCATGGGCCGAGTCCCTGCAGCTCCTGGGTCTGCTGTGGACCCCCGTGGTCTGGTTCTCCCTGTGTGAGCATGTCAATGTGACTCCTTCGTCTGCAGGCCATGTCCGTCTCTGAAGCGTGGTACGCCGTCAAAGACCACGGACGCAACTACTGCAACCTCTACAACCTGGTGGAAGGTGACAACAGCAAACCATCACCTCTGCACGGCTTTTCTTTAGTTCTCAATCCAGCTGGAACATGCATAATAAAGATAATAAATACATTCTGTTTGACTAAACACTACATCCAGACTACACAGCTAAAGAGAAACAGACGGGAAACGTCCCCCACACTCTGAGAGTTCAGACTCACACAGAAACACACTCCTGGGCCTGACTGCTCAGTTTGTCTTCCTGCTCGTGAAAACATGAATGAATGGATTTACATTTTCAGGACATACAAGACAGAACAAGAGAAGAACTCAGCATGCTGGAATTCATTGTTCGTTGGCATTCTTTCAGACCCAGTGAAGTCCATGTGTGCTGAAGTGTTTCCATGATGGCAGTTAACGTGTTGTCTGTCTGGATGTTTCTGCTCGTTGTAAACAGGAAGTGGTCTGACGGAATCCAGAGGCTATAAAGAGGTGACCAGTGACTTCCTGTGCACGCAGCGCTCCTCGGCTAACTGTGACGTCTACTGACTGAGGCTCCACACACACCGGCTGCAGGGTGCTGCTGTACCGGCATCACTCCAGTCTTTTACACTTCATGAGCCGTTTCACAAGAAATGAAACTTCAGAATAGGAAATTGCGCAACTTATCAATCAGCTTCTGCAGCTTTAACATTATTAGTCTCACACACACAAGCACACACTCCGCTGGAAGACACTGCGGTGATGGACCAGAGGAAACGGGGACGAGCGCTTGGCCATGTGATCGTGAGGCGATGTTGCTCCGTTGGTTCCAGCAGAACTCTGAGGTGCTCACAGCAGCCCGGGACAGCCCAGCCCAGGACAGCCCAGGACAGCCCGGGACAGCTCGGGACAGCTCAGGACAGCCCGGGACAGCTCGGGACAGCCCAGCCCAGGACAGCCCGGGACAGCCCAGGACAGCCCAGGACAGCCCAGGACAGCCCAGCCCAGGACAGCCCAGGACAGCCCGGGACAGCCCGGGACAGCTCGGGACAGCCCAGCCCAGGACAGCCCGGGACAGCCCGGGACAGCCCGGGACAGCTCGGGACAGCTCGGGACAGCCCGGGACAGCTCGGGACAGCTCAGGACAGCCCAGCCCAGGACAGCCCGGGACAGCTCGGGACAGCCCAGCCCAGGACAGCCCGGGACAGCTCGGGACAGCTCAGGACAGCCCGGGACAGCTCGGGACAGCCCAGCCCAGGACAGCCCGGGACAGCCCAGGACAGCCCGGGACAGTTCGGGACAGCTCGGGACAGCCCAGGACAGCTCGGGACAGCTCGACAGGTCACAGGTCCACACAGCTGGCTGTTTGACAGAAACTAAGACAAGGAAAGAAAGAAGAACGAAAGAGCCTCTCTCATGTTGAAATGAGACACAAGGTGTTGAAAATCAGACAGAGTGAACTGTGTTCTTAGGGGATTGCTGTGTAACTGTGTGTGTATTTGTGTGACTGTGTGACTGTGTGTGTATTTGTGCTACTAAACCTGCTGCATTAAAGGACGACTCATCAACTATATCACCTCTCCACGTCTCCTTCCTGCTTCGGTTTACCACTCTATAACCACATGAGTGAAAGATATTAAAGTCAGGGCTGTCTTCGTGTTTGGTTTGGATTGGGGGTGGGGGGGGCCGCCGGTTGTTGGGGCTGTCTGGCGGCGGTGGGGCGGGGGCTCCGGGGGGCCTGGGTCGGTGGGTGCCGGTTCATGTCCAGGTGGCCGGGGTGTCCTGTGGCGGGTGTGGCTGGGCGCTGTCCCCTTCCATTAGGGTGGGGGGGTCGGCCCGGCTGGGGGGGCCGGACGGCTTGGGCGTGCTGCCGCTGGCCCTGGGGTCTGGTTGCTGCCCCAGAATCCCAGGCATCGGGGTGGGTGGTTGTGATGGTGGGGGACAGGGGGGTGGGGTGGATGGGTGGGGTGGATGGGTGGGGGTTGTGGGTGGTGGGGGACAGGGGGGTGGGGTGGATGGGTGGGGGGGTGGGTGGTGGGGGACAGGGGGGTGGGGTGGATGGGTGGGGGGGTGGGTGGTGGGGGACAGGGGGGTGGGGTGGATGGGTGGGGGGGTGGGTGGTGGGGGACAGGGGGGTGGGGTGGATGGGGGTGTAGATAGGGGGGTGGTGGTGGCGGGCTGTGGGGGTTAGGGGGATGGGGAAGGTGGGTGTGCGTGTATGTGTGTGTGGGTGTGTATGTGTGAGTATGTATGTATGTTTTTGTATGAGTGGGTATGTATGTATGTGTATGTGAGTGTGTGGGTGTGTATCTGGATATGTATGTATGTGTGTGTGACTGTGTATGTGTAAGTGTGTATGTATGTGTGGGTATGTATCTGTGAGCATGTATGTATGTGTGTGTGGGTGTGTATCTGTAAGTATGTATGTATGTCTGTATGTGTGGGTGTATATGTGTGGGCGATTGGAGGTATGTATGTGAGGAGAGAGTGTGGTGCCCTGTGGGGGTTAGGGTGGACTGTGTGTGTGTGCGTGCATGCGCACGCACACGCGCTTGTTAGCTAGGGTTGTAATGCCCTGGATCTCAGGGTGCGTGGCCGGTTCTCCCGGGGGGGTCATGGCCTGTGTGGGGGGTCGGCTCTTGGGCTCTTGGGCTCTTGGGCTCTCGGCTCTGACCGGCTCCTGCCGGTCGTGGCTCCGCGGGGCCCGGGCCCCGGGACCGCCGGGGTCCCCGGCCGGGGCTTTCCTCTGCCCCATGTCTGAACCGGAGCGGGGGTGTCTGCCTGGGGGAGGGGCTTGGATCCGGGACTCTGGGATGACCGCCAGCTGTCTGGGCTCTGAGGGCCTCTCTGGCCTGCTTCTGGCCTTCTCAGGGGTCAGAGGTCATATATGCATGATCACTATCACCATCACTGTCACCAACATATTTGCATGATCACGCTGATCTTTAAACGCTGATCTTTAATCACTCTTCACATACTGGGTTACCTTGTCTTCTTGTGGTGGTTAGACTAATGGTGATCTGTAGCAGACCTCTCTTGATGCACGCCCCGACTTTACTACTAGTTATTACTAGTTACTACTAGTTACTACTAGTTACTACTAGTTACTACTAGCTATATTCTCAAAAAGAAAAAAAAAAGGTTTGTGGTGTCCTTGCCTTTCCTTCCTTCCCTACACCTCCTTTTGTTGATGTGGCCTGGTCTGTTCACTACTATGGTTCATCAGGGGGAAAAAAAATTGTGTATATGTGTTTGTGTATGTGTATGTATGAATATGTATGTTATATGTATGTGGGTTTGTATACATGTGCATATACGTGTATATATATATATATATATATATATATATATATATATATATATATATATATATATATACATATATATATACACACACACACACATATATATATATATATACATATATATATATATATATACACACACACACACACAAATCGCTTCTGGTTCTCTCAGTTTTTGTGTTGGTTGTCGGCTCGGTTTTGGTGTTGTCTCGATTGGGGTTTGGGAATCTTCTTGGTTGCGTGTGGTGCGTCGACAACACTGTTTTGTACTGTGAATTTGTACATAGGCCAACTCCCCCCCCCCCCCCCGTTCTCCCTCCCTTTATCTTTCTCTCGTTCTGTCTCTCGCTCTCTGAGCGTCTCCGTCCCGGTCCTGTCTGGCAGCCATGCTGGATGCCAGCTTTAAATAAAGGCAGCAGCAGGAGGAGGATGTTCACATGTTAACATGCTGGGCCACTAGTGAGCGCTCTTCTTCAAATGATAAACTCTAAACCAGGGGTCGGCAACCTTTTTGTCATGGAGTGCCAGTTTAAAATTTTCTCATCAATGTGTGTGCCATTATCAACTAAAACGCAAGTTAACACAAAATACAAAAAGATTTCCAACATACCTGGAAATGTATTCCATTCAGATAAAGCAGATACAAACATATCTTTAAAGATATTTTTTCTGTTACTCCAAAAAGTGCTTTCATAAACTTTGTGTTTTGTGCTCTGCATGCTCATGTTTCGAATTAACTGGTGCCCGTGTTAACTTGTGACCAATAGATGAATGAGACTTGAAGTCGATCTAGCGAACGTCGGTTTTCTACAGTTACAGTGAATGTATAAGTTTAAAGTCTTTTATGAGTCTTACTTTAACAGCTGCTGTTATCAGCATGTGTTTACACAGAAGTCCGCCCTCACTCGTTAACACGGGAACCAGTTAATCCATAACACCGGTGGGGCGATCGCTCGTTTTTTGCTATGGAGCTCTTTAAACAACTCGCTGTAGCGCGATTTGCTTCCATTTCTTCTCTCCAGTGTTTTTTCTCTCGGGGTTTTTATGAAAAAGATGTTTTTCTGCTTGTTTTTGACAGTACTGTTTCCCGTTTACTGCGCACGTCGTCACGTCACTACGTACGGGGGCGCGCATGCGGAACAAATAATCCCCCGTTTTTTTCGCTCCGCTGTCAGGCAGCTTTTATATGAGACACGGAGCGGGTTATCGATCGGTCTACACCACCTCGTACAATCGGCTCCGAAATACAATCCGCTCAGAGTGAAGCAGATCCACTCGGACGTCTACATGACACATCCGCTCTGCCTTATAAGCCATTATATGGGTGGCATGTAAACGTGCCCAGTGTTAGCGCCACGCGTGCCAAGGGTTGCCGACCCCTGCTCTAAACAATAACACTGGAGAACACGGAGAACAATACACTCTAAACATTAACAGTGGAGAACACAGACATTCATTCGTGTCTTTGTGAAGAACTTTATTTATTTTAAGACTTTATTTACCATCCAACGGACTGTACTCAACATAGTCCTAGGCTTTACTTCTTATTGTCTCATGCTAGCTGTTGCCAAAGCTGTCCGTCCCTGGGAGAGGGATCCCTCCATACTGTGGTTCTCCCCAAGATCTCTTCTTCTCCCACTGGGTTTCTGGAGTTTTTTCTTGCCGGATGTGAGGGTCGAAGGCGGTGGTTGCTTCGTTTTGTCTCGTTACTGTGAATTTGACATATTAACATTATGCTTACTCACTGTTTTTATTTTTACCAACCAATGTAACATCTTGAAGCCTCTGAGGCAGCTGTTGCTGTGATACTGGGCTGTACAAAAATACATTGATTGATTGATTGATTTACTGTGTTCTACTGTACGTTCATCATCTTCTCACTGTAAGATCAGAGCTGTGACATTGACTGCTGTGATTGACCTCTTCGTCAATTTTATTGGCTGACAAATAAAAATATAAGAAATGTTAAACCTATAGGTGGGACTGAATTAAAAAAAGATGAACAAGGGCTTCATCAGGAATCAATCACGGTTTGATCACATCTGACAAAAAATAGTTTCTTAGTTCAAACTGATTGCAGTAAATGGAAACTGGTAAACAGACTTGCTTATTTCACTCAACAGCACCATCTTCATTAGACCAGCAGGTCTTTGTTCAGCCAGTAGAGGGCGACACTGCATTTACTGAAACGAAGCTGCATGAAGGACTCTGTGGTGACGGACGCTTTGAAATCCTGCCCTCAAGATCCGCCTGAGGAATTCACACTCCGCCAGAGCTGCACATGTAACGGGGGCTCGCTTCAAAACAGACACCCAGGAGACAGAAAGAGACACCCAGGAGACAGAAAGAGACACCCAGGAGACAGAAAGAGACACCCAGGAGACAGAAAGAGACACCCAGGAGACAGAAAGAGACACCCAGGAGACAGAAAGAGACACCCAGGAGACAGAAAGAGACACCCAGGAGACAGAAAGACACTCAGGAGACAGAAAGAGACACCCAGGAGACAGAAAGAGACACCCAGGAGACAGAAAGAGACACCCAGGAGACAGAAACAGACACCCAGGAGACAGAAACAGACACCCAGGAGACAGAAAGAGACACCCAGGAGACAGAAAGAGACACCCAGGAGACAGAAAGAGACACCCAGGAGACAGAAAGAGACACCCAGGAGACAGAAAGAGACACCCAGGAGACAGAAAGACACTCAGGAGACAAAACAGACAACCAGGAGACAAAACAGACAACCAGGAGACAGAAAGAGACACCCAGGAGACAGAAAGAGACACCCAGGAGACAGAAACAGACACCCAGGAGACAGAAACAGACACCCAGGAGACAGAAAGAGACACCCAGGAGACAGAAAGAGACACCCAGGAGACAGAAAGAGACACCCAGGAGACAGAAAGACACTCAGGAGACAAAACAGACAACCAGGAGACAAAACAGACAACCAGGAGACAGAAAGAGACACCCAGGAGACAGAAACAGACACCCAGGAGACAGAAACAGACACCCAGGAGACAGAAACAGACACCCAGGAGACAGAAAGACACTCAGGAGACAAAACAGACAACCAGGAGACAAAACAGACAACCAGGAGACAAAAAGACACAAAGGAGACAAAACAGACACCTAGGAGACAGAAACAGACACCCAGGAGACAAAACAAACAACCAGGAGACAAAACAGACACCCAGGAGACAGAAATAGACACTCAGGAGACAAAACAGGCACCCAGGAGACAAAATAAACAACCAGGAGACAAAACAGACACCCAGAAGACAAAGCAGACACCCAGGAGACAGAAATAGACACCCAGAAGACAAAACAGACACTCAAAGTACAAAACAGACTCCCAGGAGACAGAAACAGACAAAACAGACAACCAGGAGACAAAGCAGACACCCAAGAGACAAAGCAGACACCCAGGAGACAGAAACAGACACTCAGGAGACAAAACAGACACCCAGGAGACAAAACAAACAACCAGGAGACAAAACAGACATGCAGGAGACAAAACAGACACGCAGGAGACAGAAACAGACACTCAAAAGACAAAACAGACACCCAGAAGCAACAACAGTCCCCACACAGCAAATTTTCCAGTGTTGAATTAACTCTGAAAGTGTTAAGAGTGGTCTCATATATACACTGTTGTAGTGTTAAATGTAAGTGTTAAAATATACACTTTAAAGTGTTGATTCTAAGAATTAACACTGTATAGAGGTAAATAGGAACACTGGTCAACAGAGAGGAATATTAATATAACCCTACAGAGTGTCAGCATTAGAAAATTAACACTGGTCAGTGTTGAGATTTTAACACTACAAAAGTGTATATATGAGACCACTCTAACACTTTCAGATTTAATTCAACACTGGAAAATTTGCTGTGCAGTCATCAGTGAGGATAAAACCCCAGAAGGCTTTGGGACCTGTAGGAGTTCCAGACAGGGTTCTGGGTTCTGGTGGACTGTGCACTCCAGCTGTCTGAGCTCCTGGAGGACATCTTCACCAGGCCAGAGTCCTGTCAGGCCTCCAGACAGCCACAGTCGTCCCTGGGCCTCCATGCTCTCACCTGGGTCCTGAGGCAGAAGCAGACCACGCATGTGGCTGAGGACTCTCATCAGGACCAGGCCGGGTGTTGGTTGTGCCCTCACATGCAGAACCAGGACTCCTACGTGAGGCTGCTGTTTCCTGACTTCGGTTCTAGCAGCTGCTAATTAGCAGTCAAAGAGCTCTAAAGAGGATCTGCCGTACGCCGCTAACATTCATCCTCCAGAGTAACTGAAGGCTCCTGCAGGCGCCGGCGCTGTAATGGATGCTGGAGGAAAAGGGCAGAATATGTCAGGATTAGGACTTGTTGCGCTGACAGCGGCGCAGTGCCCAGGTCCCACGCTCATAAAAACTATGAATCTTTTTGGTTCATGACAACCTACTGGCGCTATATTATTTCCCAGACTGAGCTGCAGTTCTCTCTCTCTCTCTCTCTCTCTCTCTCTCTCTCCTAACAGCCAAATAAAGCCTGGACATCATCTCAGACCTGAAGTCATCAGATGAATGTCTCTGTCTTTTCAGTTTGCATTGGGCCCTTGGTAAAACGGAGAATGAAAGAAGGGGAGCGGCCACCGGCACGGACCCTCACGGCGTGAATCTCACCCTGATACAGCTCAGCGGCGACTCGCAGTCTGACGAGAGGCATCATTCTCTCTGACACCTAAACCAGTTTTCACTCTTAAAAATGATAGTGGAGTGAGGAGGGCAGCGGGAGTCGCACAGAGAAAATACACCCTGAGCTCTGTGTGGCTTGCAGGGCAGCTTTCATTAAGGGAGCAATATGCTCAGCGGGGCTTTGCCATCCATCACCGGGTCCTGCCCCACCCCTACTCTCTCTCCACTCCCCTCCTCACACAACCGGCTGCACACGCCCAGGCACACACGGCGGCTCACACCCAGCGCACAGGCAAAGCAGCGGACGACTGTTTCCCTCTGCTCAGGACCAGCCGCCAGCAGACGACTGCAATGGCATTAATATAACAGGAACAATAACATCACCTGCAATAACCTGTGGTGATTTGTAGTGACCTTTAACAACCTGGAATAACATCTAACAACCTGTAATAAGCTGTTATAATCTGTAATGAACTGCAATAACTTCTAACCTGTTATGATCTGTAATAACCTAACGGTGGAAGCTTTTCAAAAAGGACTGAAGACCTTCCTTTTTAGAAAGGCATACCAGCGCTAATGTTGCTTTTAAAGTATGCTGTATTGTAATGTTTTTATTAGGGCTGTCAAAAATAACGCGTTAATGGCATTAATAAATTTATGTAATCAATCTCATTAAAATTTTTAACGCAGTTTAACGCATGCGCATCATGACAAGTGGCGCGGCGTGCAGCGCACGGAGCGGCGCGGTGACACGCGGAGCGGTCTGGTGACGTGCGGAGCGGTGCGGCGCAGTGATGCGCGAAGCGGCGTGGCGTGCAGCAAGGCGTGCAGCGCGCGGAGCGGTGCGGTGATGCGCGGAGCAGTCTGGTGATGCGCGAAGCGGCACGCCGTGCAGCACGGCGTGCAGCGCGCGGAGCGGTGCGTTGACGCGTGGTGCGGCAATGCACGGAGCGGCGCGGCGTGGTGACGCGCGGAGCACGTACAAATACACTACACACACAGACATTATGCTATGGTGTGCATGTTTTAGTTTTTTGAATATTTATTTTATTTGGAGCCTTAAATAAAAAACACTTCACGTGTTAAATATATAATCATGTCCTGTCGTTTTGTTGTTAATGCAATACAGGAGAAAAGGGTATATTTCAGACATAGGTGGAAATTGCGATTATTTGTGATTAATCATGATTAATTAATTTTTAAGCTGTGATTAATCTGATTAAAAATCTTAATCATTTGACAGCCCTAGTTTTTAACCTTGTGCCCATTGTAGCACTTTGAGATTTGGTTTTAATTTTTTTTTTTTTTTTTTTTTTCCCCTTGTCCTGTTCAGCAGCTGGGGCGTGCAATATTGTATGATTGTAGCCTTTTACTATCCGAACAGATTTTAATGTTAGCAGCAGGTCAAGACTGAATCTCCTCCTGCTGCTGCCTTTATTTAAAGCTGGCATCCGGCATGGCTGAGGACAGGACCGGGACGGAAACGCTCAGAGAGCGAGAGACAGAAAGAGAGAGAAATAAAGGGAGGGGGAACAGGGAGGGGGGGGGGGGGGGGGGGGGGCACAACCTATGTACAAATTCACAACAAATGCAAAACAGTGTTGTCGACGCACCACACGCAACCAAGAACCATCCCAAACCCCAATCTAGACAACACCAAAACAGAGCCGACAACCAGCACAAAAACTGACAGAACCATACATATATATATATATAATTTTTTTTTCTTCCCCCTGATAAACCATAGTAGTGAACAGACTAGTAACTAGCAGTAACTAGTAGTAAACTCGGGGTGTGCATCAAGAGAGGGCTACTACAAATCACCATTAGTCTCACCACCACAAGAAGACAAGGTAACCCAGTATGTGAAGAGTGATTAAAGATCAGCGTGATCATGCAAATATGATGGTGATAGTGATCATGCATATATGACCTCTGACCCCTGAGAAGGCCAGAAGCAGGCCAGAGAGGTCCTCAGAGCCCAGACAGCCGGCGGTCATCCCAGAGCCCGGATCCAAGCCCCTCCCCCAGGCAGACGCCCCCGCTCCGGTTCAGACATGGGGCAGAGGAAAGCCCCGGCCGGGGA
Organism: Salarias fasciatus; assembly: GCF_902148845.1. Classification (NCBI taxonomy): domain Eukaryota; kingdom Metazoa; phylum Chordata; class Actinopteri; order Blenniiformes; family Blenniidae; genus Salarias; species Salarias fasciatus. Next base: position 26,144,909 of record NC_043753.1, read on the forward strand.
CCCCGGCGGTCCCCGATTTGGTTTTAAAAGTAAAGTGCGTTATAAACAGGGGTGCACATAAGCGGTGGGTGCGCTGGTGCGCATGCGCTACCAAATTAAAAAATGCGTACCTGATGAAACACTGTAACGCTCATTTGCGTACGAAGATTTGGAGATAGCAAGGTGCGCATTAGTGCTGTGACGTTCAATGAACGAGCCGTTTGTTTGAACGGCTCTTTTAAGTGAACGACGAGAGCCAGTTCACAGCTGTCTGAGAGCCGTTCCTTTGTGCAAATTGTCCACTTTTCCTTCATGTGTCTCCTGAGTGTCTCCTGAGTGTCTCCTGAGTCCAGCTGCCACCGCTGCCTTCATGTGAACAACCAAGTTTCAGTTTTCCACAGCAGCTCCAGTCACCTGAACGCAGCAGCTAGCTAGCGGAGGAGGAGTATGTAGAACCCGGAGCGTAGCCGGTGTTCTGGAATAACTAGTTTCCCTTTACTGGCGACTGGGTTTCTTTCACGTCTCTTGTTCCTGATAGATGTTAAAAAGCAGACAAAAAGCCGTTCAGACCTTTAATGAGTCTGATTTCAACATCTGCTGCAGCAGCAGCAGTAGGAAGTGCTAAAGGAAGTCAGTCACCAGTTAACAAGGAAACCAGTTCATTTGAAACACCGTATTTACCGCTTTATCAGAGGTTTTAGCAATGGAACACACACACACACACAGACACACACACACAGTGTGCATTCCATGCACACGGAATCACGCATACTCGGGGAGCTTTCCTGTTGCTCCAGACATTCCAAATTATTGACAGAAAATGCGGCACATACATTGTCAGTCTGTTTTTATTTAGTATCAAAGTTTAATTTGACTTTTTTTCTCTGGCGGCTCGCGTGTACACTCTTTGTAGAGGAAGCTTGGGGCTGGCTTTGCCTGTGCTAAGCCCGCCCCTCCTCACCTTCAAATTTGATTGGCGGATCAGGACCCCGACCGTGCTAAGACAAGGAGACGTCGTCTTCTGGGTTTCCCCAGGTTAAAATACTTATTTATAAAGCTGAGAGAGCTCACCGATGAGGGTTTTTGAACTAAATGACAACTATTACATCACACTGTATGACAGTAAAGCCAAATTTACTCAAAAACAAGAAAAAAAAATCAAGTACCACAGCTTTAATAAATTACACAGAAGAAGAATGATAAATTTATTTAACGATTTATTAAAAAAAAAAAAGTATATATATATGTGTGTGTGTGTGTGTGTAAATATATATATATATATATATATATATATATATATATATATATATATATATATATATATATATATATATATACTATACACTATAAGGTGCACGTAAAAGCCTGTAATTTTCTCAAAACCCAACATAGGGCCTTAAAATCCAATGCGCCTTTTTTGCGGGAATTACGGTAATCACCCTGATCACATGAGCAAACAACCTGCTTGCTAAACTGCTAAGCTAGCTAGTTTAAACAGAACGGCAAACATGAAGCCTCAGGCAGTGTCCGCCGGGCGGCAGCCTGCACACTGCGACTCCGAGAACGGCCGGCCCCCGCCCGGCAGCCCACCCGCCGGGACGCCTGCGGCTGGCCGGCTGCCCGGCCGCGGCGCTGCCCGGCTGCGGCTGGCCGGCTGCGGCTGAGCTGTCGGTGGGGGGCTTCACTCAGGAGACGGCAGCTGGCTGAACCCCGGTGACCGAGCGAGTTCGACCAGTCGTGGCCGCTCTGAGCTGCACATCTGTGAAGAGGAGCGATCCTCAGTCAGACTGGCTCTGATATGTCGCTTTACTCACACATTTCAACCGAGAATGTAACCATCTAGACTGCCAATATGTATTTCTCTCATACTATTCTATACAGCCTATGAGCCTTAAAATGTGGTGCGCCCCATGTATGATTTTTTTAAAATAAAAGCAGTTCATTGACTGTGCGCCTATTAATCCAGTGAGCCTTATATATATATATATATATATATATATATATATATATATATATATATATATATATATATATATATGTATATATATATATATATATATATATATACATATATATATATATATACGTATATATATATAACTTTTTCGTGCTTCTAAATTACAGATTCATCCTTTATACATATGTATATATATATATATATATATATATATATATATATATATATATATATATATATATATATATATATATGTAAATATATAACTTTTTCGTGCTTCTAAATTACAGATTCATCCTTTATACATATATATATAAACCAGGGGACCAGTGGTCCTGGTCTGGAGACTGGCTCGGCCACTCCAGGGTCCTGGTCTGGAGACTGGCTCGGCCACTCCAGTGTTCCAGGCTGTTGTTTTCACGGCAGCAGAGCTTGGAGTCAATGATAACTCAACTTTTGATAACAGCTCCCAAGGTGGAACTTTTCAAAATGCTCGGACTCTGTCGCTGTGTAAACGGGAAGAACAAGACTTCTGAGAAACATTTATGCTCAGTCTGTGTGGAGAACAGAAGTCCTGCTCCTGTTCCTGCTCCTGGTCTTGCTGCTGGTCCTGGTCCAGGTCTTGCAATCTGCAGCCATAGGAAAGAGTAGTTCTGCACATGCTCAGTAGCGGACAATAGGGACAATGTTTTACTCCAGTGTCTTGACTCCCAGTGCAGATTCTCCTGGTCCTGGTTTCAGTGCAGATTCTTCTGGTCCTGGTTTCAGTGCAGATTCTTCTGGTCCTGGTCCTGGAGGCCTCCATGCTGACAATGGAGGCCAGATGTTTACAATCTTCCAGATGTTGCCAACAGAGGCCAGATGTTCAGAATGTAGGCCAGATGCTGAGGATGGTGACCAAACGTTTGACATTGTTCTGCTGGAGGGTCTTTGGTAGAAACTGTCGAGTCGATTGAGAGAACTGTTCTCATGCACGATGTGTGGATGAGCCTGTTATGAACCCAGCGTTGGTAAAGCATTCCTATGAGGACCAGGAAGAACCCAGAAGCAGACAAAGGCCCTTTGACAGGTTCAAGCAGTTGACCGATGTCAAAGCGGGCAGAGAAACAGACAGCCCGAGTCCAGAGAAGCAAACACGCTGGGAAGACGATTATCTAGCAATGAGCAGACGGACAGGGAAGACCAAACCCACCAGGAGGGGGAGGTGAGGCACGACGGGTTAACAGGAAGACTGAATGGAGCTGGGCCGCAAAGAGACGGGGAGGGCAGGCCGGTTTGCATGTTATTATCAGGTAACAGCCCGGAGTGTTTGACGGTGGGATCTGAGCCTGAGGGATTATAACTTTGTTGCGTTTTTTGGAATCGCTGGATTAATTTTCCACGGCGCTGCCGGGCTGGACAGGAGACGCAGCGTCGACCAGAGGACCGGAGGACTGTGGGTGTTTACAGGCTGCGAGTAACTATCTGCCGCTGGCCCATTCAGTCTTGCAGGGACGTGCGCCTCAGACTGTGGGGGCGAAACTTTGGACATTGAGTGGACATTAAGGAACATTTGAGGTTTATTTTATGATTTTCCGCATTTTGCAGCTTTTTTTTTTGGGGGGGGGGGCTTTTAATTAATTCTTTTTCTAAATACAAGTGAACAAAATATGTTTTCAGAGGCAAGTAATCAAAAAGCAAAGAAAAAAGTGTATGAAATAAAATATACATAATATGTAACATATATTTTCACACATTTTTCACAGTGCAGAACGATGCAACATGTTTACATGTATGCACATTTATACACATGCGGCATTTTCTGTTAAAGTTATTAGGAGCAGCGCTGCAGCGGCGAGTGGCTGGTTTTCTGTTGAGGGTTTCTTGGTAAAATAAATGTCGTGTTTGGACTCACTTTAATGTTTCTGGTCTGTTTGTTAATCACCCTGCTGTGAGGTGTTTATCCACCGTGATTCGCTCTGGAAAAGACAGGAGTCGTTACAGACTGACCATCTGAAACGATATATCAAGTGGAGAAGCTCTTGGTGTGTTAGAAGGAACTTTCTTCCACGACGATTTATTTATTTATTTATTTATTTATTTATCTATCTATCAGGGACAACACATTGATCAACACTTTTTTTCCAGTAGTAGTGTAAATATGCCAGAGTTAGCCATGGACTAATTTACATCTGTTCGATGAGGAAGCTGCTCTCACGCTTGGGATACCTTGAATAAATATTATAGCGATCCTTTTGCAGCGCAGAGAGCATTCAAAGGAAAAATAAACAGTTGATCAACGATCTTGTCAAAGGAGTCACTCAGATTAAGAGTTCAGATGTGTGTGTTGAAAGCTGATGTCTTGTGTCCAGTCGGAGTGCGGCTCCACTCCATTCAGGTTTGTGCCTTTTCCTCGTTCCGTTTCTTCGCCAGTTTTCCTCTGTAGGGTCCTGCAGAGCTCTCTCTCGCTTTGTCGATATTTTTTTCTAGCACCCAGACGTCCTTCTGTGTGTTTTAAATCGCTGAATTGGGCAGTATGCTGTAATTACATCGTAGTCAGCTTCCAGGTGATAGCGTTCCATTTTTTGTTTACATTTCCCGGCCTGCCCGTCCATCATGCATTGCGTGATAGTCACATGGTCTCCCCAGCTCTATAGAACACAGAACCCAGGGGGAGGGAGGAGCAGGGAGAGAAGGGGACCCTGACAGCACCAGGTCCAGAATCAGGAATCTTGATGGTCATGGACTCTATGCACAACTTCTCCACTTCCTGAACTTCAGGAGGCTCCTTGTTTCCTGTCTTTCATGACAGGACGGGCTGATTAATCCAGGTGTCCTGACCTCTGTCACCACAACAGTAATGGTCAGACACACCTGCATTAATCAGCTCATCCTATCATGAAAGACAGGAAACGAGGAGCCTCCTGAAGTTCAGGAAGTGGCTGAGTTGTGCATAGAGCCCATTAAGCAGAGCTCGACCAGACGTTGGTCAGCAGCTCTTGGCTCATATTTAATATGCTCTCAGTGGAATCTTAAATGAATATATTATCTTTGTGCTTCTTCCTTTCTCGTTTTTCTCTGCCGTTGTTGTTAACATACAGACGTGGGGTTCAGTTTAACATCTGGAGTTGTGGCATACGCTGTGCCGAGAACTGATCTGTGGTCAGAGGCTCATCACCAACAGCGACCGACAGAGAACGACTCCCGCAGTACACACTCCACCAGTGGTCTGCAGAGGCCCGAGTGGAACAGTGTGAAAGGATTTCGGTACTGCTTTTTATCGTTTACCTTGAAGAAAATCCATCGTCTGTCTTAAACGTGTTCAGGAAGTTTTTGAATCTCAAAGGAAAGTCTTAACATGACGGCGACTTTCCCTGCAGCTGACTGGAGGAGGAACTTTACAGACGCATCCTCAACTCAGCTCAACTTCACTTCTATAGCACTTTAAAACAACCACGGCTGACACAAAGTGCTGTACAGAGTCAGAAAATATATAAGTGAAGTGCAGAAGTAAAATATAATAAAAACAAAGAAAACAAAACCAACAGCAAAAAAGAGACATTTAAATAAACACTAAAAAACCAAGGACAGAGTCTCAGGCTGAGTTAAAGCCAGTGCATAAAAACGTGTAAATGTGTTTTAAGAGTGAATCCTGAGTGAGCCTCTTAGAACCGGCAGCTGCATTCCACATGGAGAACCTCTGGACTCTATTAAAGACGTTGCTGTGAGGCAGTTTGACTAATTGTTATTGAGCGTACGTGTCTTCAAAAGGGTCCAGAGATAAAGTAGATTTGTGTCTCATCACTAAGTCTGCTCATCAGACATTGGGAGAGTGTAGTAGCCTGACTTCAAAATTGACTCAGCTTTCAGAGATCATTTTTAATTGACAGTTTTCTGTCCGTCTGACATGTTTTATCTGCGCCTTTTATGTCCGCATGTGAATGTTTCCCTCCACCCCAATATGTCCAATTTGAGAGGCACTTTGCATGCAACATGCATTACTGCGCATGTCAACAGTGTTTATTCAAGAGTAAAATGCAAACTGTTTTGATATGTCGGTGGCATTGCTGCATGCCCCCCATCGAAGGGGGGGGGGCATTTTTTTCAACAGGAATCAGTATAAAGATCGGCCAAGAAAACCGTGTCTTCGTCATCCTCGTCCTGCGTTTTGTCTTTGTTTCCGTCTCTCTGCTTCACTCCTCGCGTTCCTCTGTCTGCCGACAGTTCAAAGGCTGGCAAATCCTTCCCAAACCAATTAGAGAGCATGTAAAGTCCTCAGGGGGCCGAGCAGTGACAGTCCGGGTACAGAGTGGCAAGGGGAGCGCACACTCCGCGCTGTGCTCAACAATATCACACAGCAACAACAGTAAGTCATAAATCAACCACCGGAGAGCCAACAGACAGTGATGCTCGGTCGAAAAGGAAGACAGGAGCCGGAGCAGCAAAGATGGACGGAACAAAGGGCCAGAAGCACTCCCACGCCTCTGAAGATACAGATATCAGCGTGAAAACAGCTCTGAAACCACTTCATCTCCAACCAGCAGCCTCTAAAGTGGGAATATTGTATGTTTATACTCTGAGATTTTGCCTTGGAGCGTTTCAGACATCCAAATGTACGACAGAAGCAGTATTTTATCATCAGTCTCTAAGATGATTTCACAGATAATGATCACCAGCGCTTCACATCAACAGCATGCACACCTGCATCAGGCTCATCACGTCTCTCTCTCTCATACTGCATGTCTGTTACTCTTTTAGCTGTGGTGCTTTCTCGATCATCTGTCTTTGCAGTCGCTGGCCCAGTTTCCATGGATGTTTTTATCAATCCAATTGGAGACAATCATGTTAAACCCATTTGTACATATGGACGGCAGACAAAGCGATCCAGGATCAGTCCTGGTTCAGCAGGATGCTGGCGAAGCGGATTATACGGCGTTCTGCGACATGAGGACAACGTCTCTCAGGGAACTTCCAGGTCTTTGTCTCTGCAGCAGCCGTCCTCAGAGCCCAGCGGAGTTGTATCTGATCAATAATGTTCCACCGTCTCCATGAGACGCTGCTCAGAGAGCTCCTCCCCCGGCCGGCGCCACGTCCCGGTGTAGAGCACCGGGGCTGCCGGTGTTTCCAGTGATCTGGTGTCCGTGTTGACTTGTGACCAACAGATGTTGAAGACAGGCTGAAAGTTGTAGAGGTTCTAGTGAACGTCGGTTTTCTACAGTTCCAGGAAATTTATCAGTTTAGAGTCTTTAGCGAGTCTGATTTTAACATCTGCTGCTTCCAGCATGTGTTTACAGGAATCCGTCAGTTGTTACCATGGGAACCAGTTACTCCAGAACACGCTGGTAGTCTACCACCGAGCTCTTTCAACTACTGGCTCCATCTCTCCTCCAGGGTTTGTTCTCTCAGGGTTTTTATTAAAAAGTGTTTCTCAGCCACCGTCCAGCTCTTCTGCTGGTTTTTGACTTTCCTACTTCCTGCTTCCTGTTTTCTGTTTCCTGTCACATCAGTCTGTACGAGGGAACACATGGCAGAACCAATAATCCCTTTTAATCGGCTCCTCTGTTTATGAGACACGGAGTGGATTATTGATATATTGATGATATATGATTGTGTAGACCACCTCGTACAATCGAATTGGAAATCCAATCCGCTCCGAGTGAAGCGGATCATCTCAGTGTTTATATGAACCTTTACAGTCCGCTTCACCTCCGGTCCAGTCAGGAGGGTTTTGGGCCCATGTGAACCTGGCCGGTGTTGGTAGTTTATGCAGAAGCCGTCTCTTTCCACTGGATGACTTTTCTTCACATCAGGATCACTGTTGACTCACGGTGTTATAAGCAATGTTCAATTACATTTTTCTGAAACTTTTATTATTCCGGTCCGTCTGAGGCTGTTTAACATTGGAGCTGGATCAAGCAGGCTCCCTGCTGCTCTGCTGTGGTCCATCACTCAACCTTCAACAAGCTCATTAAACCTGACAGAACATGAGCCGAGCGAGGAGGCCGGCAGATAGGGATGAGATCCTCCAATAAATGAAGTTTGACTCTGACCCAGTGAACGCCTGATGCACCGGACCACTGACACGTCTTGCAGACCCTCCGGCGAGCTGCAGCAGGACTCTGCACAGTTAAGACTGGCTTTCTGTTCGCTGGTCTGTGACTCTGTTATTTAAGGACAATACGTATTTAGCTAAGGGGGAAATTAAAGTTGTAAGTTAAATAGAAAAAAAACAACTTCAAGCTGCACGTTTCACGTGTGGTGAGTTTTGTAATTATTTTGATTTGATATTTCTGAGCCACATCTCAAACTTTAGTTAGTTTAGTTAATAATTCGTTGTAAAATCACACTGTGGATGAAGTGGCACTCTGCTCGGAACGTCTGATGTTTCACAGTTCCTGGAGGTCAAATCCTGAATGACGGACCACTTTTCATTCAGGTTGTTGATCGGTCTTTAAATACAATGCTCAATATCTGTCTTCCATAAAGAGGACTACGACTCGCAGTTGAAGGTCAGCTGGGGCTGAACAGGAGTGAGACGATGTGCCTGACCGCTCCAGTGCAATGAAGCCTGGGTGGGTCGTGTGGTTCTGGATCACTGAGGATCCACCTGAGGATCCACTGAGGGACAGGATGCGGCTGGGAGGAGACTTTCTGCAGGACCAGGCTCAGAGGTTCTTGATGGTGTGAATAACGTCGTCCAGTGTACAGTCCAGGTGTCTTCCTCTCTAAATCACAGGTAGAATGAATTTAATCTGAAACACCTTCTTTATCAGATCAATCCCCCCTCCGTCCGTGACGATGTGAGCTGTAAACCAGATCAGACTCTTGTTCTTTTCCTCCGGTCCGCCCAGCGCCGTGGCCGGGCGGAGCGAGCTCCTCAGAGTGCCGGGGGGAAGGAGCAACACTCTGGCTCCTCTTTCTGAAATAAGCTCAGAGAGACTGGAACAGCTCATTTCCATTCATGGATGCAGTAGGTCTGTAGAGCGGGAACGTGTGTTCACGGCTCGGCAGCAGTGCGTGATGTCTAGTGAGAAAAATGTGCAGCGACATGAAATGTAAATATAACCACAGAAGTTACTGTATATGCGTTGTATAAAATGTATAAATGTATGTTTAACTTACAGTAATCAGCCAAGATACAAGCAGCAGCAGCACTGCAGACAGTGGCAGTAGTCCTGGAGAGATTCAGCTCTTCTAAAGCTGTTGCTTTTATTCCGTCTTCTTCGTGTCTCCTGACCTTTCTCAATTGTGACAGTGCTTATTTTGCCCAGTAAGGTTCAAAACTGAGTTTCTTGAATTCCTGGATGGTCTTGGGGGATATCCCTAGAAGATAAGATGTAACTCTGTTTTGCCTGTAGTGTTCTTTAAAAAAGCGTCATTTCCCTTTGTCTCTGGATATTCAGAAAAACTTGCATTTGACAGTTTTATTTCTGTCAGTCATGACATTCACGTTGCCCAGTACTTCTAATATGACCTTATTTTATCACTGCAGGCCGGAGGAGGTGAGGCTGCCAGCAGAGACAGCAACGTTCACAACCAGAGTCAGACATACTGGAGTGGCGCCCGACGGGAACGGCCTTTCGCTGCAGGTGCCTGGAATGGAAGGGACACATGTCCACATGACCTGCAGCTTGGACGCATCGTCCTCTCAGCCCTCCGTCAGAGTCCAGCTTCACTCCCACCAGGTCTCTGGCTCTGCGGGTCGGTCTGCCGGCGTCGGTCTGTGGTCAGGGCTCACCACGGCGTACAGGACGGCGCCGGCCACCTCAGACCAGAGAAGGTCCTGAGCATCGTCCTGCGGGTCCTGAAGGACCTCGGTGGCCTCAGAGAACAGAGGCGACTCTGCCCCTCCTAGAGACGGCAGTGTCCACCTTAGTCCTCCTCATGCTCACAGCCAGGTCCTTGGTCTTCCTCACCTTCATCGCTGAGCTGCAGGTGGTTCAGCCGAGAGACCGAATCCAGCGCCGCCCTGTAGAACCCACCTGCACCGCTGTCAGCCTCTCAACCAGCAGAGCCGGGAGGACGTCCAGCTGGGAGGACACGCCATGAGCACACACACACACACTCACACACACACACACACACACACACTCACACCAGGGACAGGTGTAAGGATGGCAGCTCAGATGTTTTGATGGAAACATAGTTGGTCAGTGTCAGGAAGAGTCCAGAGTGGAGAGGGGGGGGGGGGGGGGGGGGGCTGGGGGTCATCCGGTCATTCCGGTCGGGTCAGGGACTGAACAGCTGAGACTATCAGGACAGAGCTGCCAGAATGTAACAAAGGTCTGAAACATGACCTTTTCCAGACGACTGGACCCTGGAGCCCCGCTGCTGACACCCCCACCCCGGGAGGACGGCAGGCGGCCTGGAGAGACCACCTCCTCCCTGCGGGAGGGGCTTCACCGCCATGCCGTGGCCTGAAGGCAGACGGACTGCAGCGCTCAGCTCTCATCTCCAGAGCGATGCCGGGGCTGCTGGGTCTCCTGAGGGGGGAACACTGCTACAGCTGAGAGGCATGTGGCTGCTCAGTCCAGGCGAAACCTCTCATTTTTAACACGTATGGTGCGGTAAGCATTTTAAATCAAATTAGGCACCGGCTTGTTTATTGTTCCGGTGAAGAAAGCTTCTGGGGTTACGGATGTGGAGGCCACCAGCCCGTGGTACAGGAGCTAAAAGGTCCGTGTTAGACCCGGCTCGGTGACCCCTCTCCCCCCCCGCTCCACTTGTTCGTCCTGAATGAGTTCTCCTCCGAAGTGACGCCTCCTCTTCAATCTGGCTGAAGCTGTAATGAGATACCTGCGTCTCACTCGGCGGCCTTTCCTGACACCGAGGATTCCTTCTCACCGCCCGGTAATCGCCACCCAAGTAATAATTACATTCAGGTATTAATCTCTGTTGCTGAGATGGAGCAATAAATCAAAGTCCCTCATCTGTTTTCTTTTAAAGTCCTCTCTTTCCCAGCGAGAACATGACCGTGGCAGATTTCTGTCTCGTGTCTCCTGAAGGACAGTCCGATGTGTGGACAGGCTCCAGCAGTGAGGCCAGGCCCCGTCTGGTCCACGTGTGTCTGTGTGAGACACCAGTTTGCTGCAATACTCATACAGGATTAGAACAGCCGGGGGATTGAACCCCCCACCTCCGCCCCACCAAGCACTCTGATTGGGTTTCCTGACGTTCTCGCTGTGTGTCTGCGTCCTTCGGTTCTGGTCATCACAGCATGGTGCGGCGGGGCAGCGGCGTTCTTCTGGTTGTGTGTGAATCATTGTACATCTCTGTCGTCTTGGTTTGTTGAGTTAAACAGAAACATTTGATAAAAAAAACAAACACATTTGATTGTGATGTTTGAAACTAATAAAGTGCGTGCATGCGTGTGTGTGTGTGTGTGTGCGCGTGTGTGCGTGCATGTGAGATGCCTGAATCTGCAGCTGCTGCCTCCTGGTACTGGGTCAGCGGCTGAGGACTGGGATGGCGGACCGTCCCGTGTCTGCTGACTGACCGATGTCTTCACTGTTGCTGTAGATCTGCTCTGAGGGGAGGAGGGCCTCGTCCAGCACAGCCAACATCTCAGCAGAAGACGGAGCGATGGCGTCTCCTCCCTCTGTTCACCAGACTGGGCTGAGTGAGCCGTGACAGCTATACCTGAGACTGTTTTAATCATTTGGAAACACACCCTGAAGGACTAATTGCAGTGACGCGCACTGGACCGGATGTCATTTCCACCTCGGTTCTCCCCACGAGGCCCGGCCTCCTCCATTAATCACACATAAGTGGTTGTCACAGCTGCATTTAATGCCCATCCAACATGGCCGTGGCTGTCAGCTGTAGACAAATGAAAGGAGGAGGGAGTGATGGGAAGGTGACTGAGGGAGCATGTCCTCTGAGTATGAATGGAAGGTTGAGAGTCGCGGCGTTGTTTCTGCTAAACAGGAAGTTATCTGCTAAACAGGAAGTTATCTGCTAAACAGGAAGTTATCTGCTAAACAGGAAGTTATCTGTCACGAGTCAAAACAGTGAACATGCTAGCAAGAAGAGACAAACATCATATCATCTCAATCAGGCCTCACAGTGACGCAGCGAGGCAGGACGCTCGGGGGACTTTCTCTGCATGTTCTCCCTGAGTGTGAGCGGGTTCCCTCCAGGTTCTCCAGCTTCCTCCACGGTCCACAAGCACACATGTCAGGTTCACTGGTGGCCATGAGTTACCCCGAGGGGTGGCTGTGAGCAAATGGCTGTTTGTCGATATGTGAGACAGACCGGAGTCCTGTCCAGGAGGACCCCGTCCTGAGACAGACCGGAGCCCTGTCCAGGAGGACCCCGTCCTGAGACAGACCGGAGCCCTGTCCAGGAGGACCCCGTCCTGAGACAGACCGGAGCCCTGTCCAGGAGGACCCCGTCCTGAGACAGACCGGAGCCCTGTCCAGGAGGACCCCGTCCTGAGACAGACCGGAGAGCTGTCCAGGAGGACCCCGTCCTGAGACAGACCGGAGCCCTGTCCAGGAGGACCCCGTCCTGAGACAGACCGGAGAGCTGTCCAGGAGGACCCCGTCCTGAGACAGACCGGAGCCCTGTCCAGGAGGACCCCGTCCTGAGACAGACCGGAGCCCTGTCCAGGAGGACCCCGTCCTGAGACAGACCGGAGCCCTGTCCAGGAGGACCCCGTCCTGAGACAGACCGGAGCCCTGTCCAGGAGGACCCCGTCCTGAGACAGACCGGAGAGCTGTCCAGGTGGACCCCCGTCAGCTGGGACTGGCTCCAGCCCCCATGACCCTGAGAAGCACAAAGCAGCTAGAATACCGCGATCACTGACTGAGTCCAAGTTCCTAACAGGCTAATGACAGAGTCCATCCGTCCATCCATCATCCATCCATCATCCATCATCCATCCATCCATCCATCATCCATCCATCATCCATCCATCCATCATCCATCCATCATCCATCCATCATCCATCCATCATCCATCCATCCATCATCCATCATCCATCCATCATCCATCATCCATCCATCATCCATCCATCCATCCATCCATCCATCCATCCATCATCCATCCATCCATCCGTCCTCCATCTGTCCATCCATCATCCATCCATCCGTCCATCCATCATCCATCATCCATCCATCCATCCATCCGTCCATCTGGACAGTGACACACGATATAAAGTCTTTTTTTTCCTCAATGTTTTCCCACAAACTGTTTTTCAAAGCCTGTGAAGCGAGCTGCAGCTCAGGAACTCTCCTCAGGAGCCAGCAGCACAGAGGAACGTGGGTTCTCCATAGAAACGGTGAATGAAGCGTTGCTCCATGTTTCCAACGTTCTGAAACAAACACACAAAGCATGAACCCTGACAACAACACATTCCTTTAACAGATGTTTTTTTGATCATTTCATTTTTTACTAGATTTTTTCCCCTTTCATTTCTATTAATTTATGTTTTGTTTTTTAGGGTTGTTTTTTATTTTACTGATTTTGTTTTGTGTGTTTTTCATGTTCCAGGCTGGATTTCAGATTTATTCCATGAATTCCCTTCTCAAATTTGGGTTCTAGAACTGTCTGTCTGGTCTGTTGTTTATTGTCACTGATTATTTTCTGATCTTCTTTGTTATGTTGATCCTATTCTCCTTTTCAGGTGATTCATTGACCTGTTTTGATTCTCAGTCCTCATCTTATTTCCTATTTGAATTCTGGGAGGTTTTGCTGTTTTCTCCTTTCCATCCACGCTGAACGCTTCATGAATTCACAGGCTCTCAATGAAACGCTCAGTGCAGCTGCTTTATCAGCTCCACCCATTTTAACGGCAAGGACTCCTTGCTGTTGTGCTTGTTTTTTTTATTTTTTATGTATGCTAATGATTTGTTCCTTCCTGACGGTGGCATGGATGGGTGATGGGTGTGTCTTTCTGTTTGAAGTGGATGTGATTTAAAATGGAGGGTGATGAGTTTCCTTCCACCGTCAAGCAGCAGAACCCCCAAAGCCCTGAGGGCGGGGCCAGATCATGTTTTTATATCATTATTCACCCCCCCCCCCCCACCCCACACACACACACACACACACACAGACACACACACACACCCCTACACTGCTCCACCGCTGGACGGCAAGGTCCACGCTTCACCCTGAAGGAACCACAAGAGGATCTGCAGCCCCCGAAACTCGCCTGATGAGAAAGACGTCAGTGTGACTGATGGGGTGAGTCCTGCAGGAGTGAGAGGAGGCCAGGTGAGCAGGAGTGAGCAGGAGTGAGAGGAGGCCAGGTGAGCAGGAGTGAGCAGGAGTGAGAGGAGGCCAGGTGAGCAGGAGTGAGCAGGAGTGAGAGGAGGCCAGGTGAGCAGGAGTGAGAGGAGGCCAGGTGAGCAGGAGTGAGCAGGAGTGAGAGGGGGCCGGGTGAGCAGGAGTGAGAGGAGGCCAGGTGAGCAGGAGTGAGAGGGGGCCGGGTGAGCAGGAGTGAGAGGAGGCCAGGTGAGCAGGAGTGAGCAGGAGTGAGAGGAGGCCAGGTGAGCAGGAGTGAGCAGGAGTGAGAGGAGGCCAGGTGAGCAGGAGTGAGAGCAGGAGTGAGAGGAGGCCAGGTGAGCAGGAGTGAGAGGAGGCCAGGTGAGCAGGAGTGAGAGGAGGCCAGGTGAGCAGGAGTGAGAGCAGGAGTGAGAGGGGGCCGGGAGCTGGTCTCAGATTAATCTTCTCTCACTGTTTGTTCAGCAGTTTGACCTGAGAAGAACCAGACAAGACGTCATTTATTATTCAGTACACTCCAACCAGTCTGGTCCACGTGTGACCTGTGTGTGTGTGAGTGTGTGTGCGCGTGTGTGTGTGTGTGTGTGTGTGTGTGTGTGTGAGTGCATGCATGCGTGGGCGTGCGTGTGTGTGTGTGTGTGTAAGTGCGTGACTGTGTGTGTGTGTGTGAGTGTGTGTGTGTAAGTGCGTGGGCCCCAAATGGACCACATGTCTGAGACCAGCTCCTCGGGTCTCTCGGGGACTGTTCAGGTTCTGGTCTGTGGCTCTGCTCACAGTGTTTCTGTCTGATCAATAATGTTCCTTCATCTCCACGAGACGCTGCTCAGAGAGCCCCTCCCCCGGCCGGCCGGCTCCGCCCTGCAGGATCCACGCCGCTAGCCGGCCTTCCACGCTGCCAGTCTTGGCGGTCCGCTGGTGGTCTACCACGCGGCCACAGAGCTCTTTGAACAGCTGGCCGCCATCTCTCCTCTCCGGTGTTGGCTCTCTCGGGTTTTTATCAAAAGCGTAAAACTGAGTTCGGTTCAGGTCAGGTTCAGGGTTAGAGTTAGGCTTTTATTTTTGATGGTTTTGTGAACAGTGATGGACGGTGACGGAGCACTGCGACCCCCTGACCTCTCCACCCTCCACTGACTCTGGACCAGAGCTCCATCCATCAGGGAGAGCAGGGGGAGGAGGGAGGCGGTCCTTGGGCCAGGCCGGTGGGAGCAGCAGGGGTGAAAGGTCAAAACTGAAGGACAGTCAGACACCTTTTGTGTCCAGCTCTTTAGACACGTGTCCAGTAATGATCCTGCCATTTATGGAAAGTGTGTGTGAGGTGAAGCGAGCCTGAAACCCACAGCATGGCTAAAGAGGATCACACACTCGTTTCTGTGACTAAATGTTTGAAACAAATCGTAAATGTGTTAATCAGAGGGGCGTTGTCCTGCAGGTCGTTTCTCCACACAGCAGGTATTTCTCCTTAATGGAAGGACTGGGAGCAGCAGAGCTCTCCAGTTCACACTCAGTGCGTCTGTGACGTTTCCTCCCTCTGCTGGGGACAGCCTCAGGTTAATGTCCCCTCCGTCCCCCGTCCTCTCCTGGATAAACATCTCCCCTCCGTCCCCCGTCCTCTCCTGGATAAACACATTCTGATTAGGTCCTGGACAAACAAGAAGACAGGCCGTCCTCATGAGACACCGTGGTCAGCTGTGCCACGGAGCGGGACAAACCAGCAGGAACAGAAGTGTGGAGACCGCTTCGTTCCGCAGTGATTCCAGAACTGGCTGAGCGTGGCTGAAAACTGGAAACAACTTTTTGAAAAAGGCTCAGTCTCCACGGAAACGTTAGAGAATGACTCTCCAGAAACACTCAGAGCTCAGTCTGCAGACATGGTGCTCCTGGTCCTGGTGATGGGTCCACATCCAGATTCTCCTGGTCCTGCTCCCAGTCTATACTATCCCGGTTAAGGGTCCAGTCCAGATTCTCCTGGAATCGGTGGTTTTAGATCTAACAGTCACCTTGATGACAATCCAAGTTCTGTGGATATGAATGTATGAGTTCTCCATGGTTACTGTTTAGAGTGTATTATTCTCTGTAGCGCGCGCGTGTGTGTGTGTGTGTGTGTGTGTGTGTGTGTGTGTGTGTGTGTGTGTGTGTGTGTGTGTGTGTGTGTGGGGTTTGATTCTAAAAACAAAAAATAGTACCATCTCACTGGCCAAACATAGAAACTGAATCATTTCCAGTGTTCGTGCCACTGCTGGTGAAATCGTTGTTTTCAGATCTGGTTGTAAATGCTATTCTGAAACAAAAAAAAACTTTGCTCGATTGGATCAGAATAATCCTGATCCTCTCGGATTGAGATTTTCAAATCCGTCCCGCCCCTCAGATCAGCCGCCCTCAGGGTCACAGACAGGAGACAGAATGTGTGTGTGTAGATCTCAAGGCTACAGACATCTTTCATAAATGAATGTACCAAAAGCAAAAGTCATTCAGAATATGTCCTGTTGCATGGAGTCAATGTTCCCTTCAGTTCTCTGTCTAAGCAGCTGTCTTGTCACTGACCTTCATATTTTGTGATGCATTTTATAAAAGGACATTACAGACTGGTGTAATAAAATAAAAACATGAGACAAATGTGAGACATCCAGTAGCTTTACTGAACATAAAGGGAAAACAAAAGTATTCCTAGAACTTCTAGGAAAAATCCAACTCAGCCGAAGCTCTTCTGACCGCTCTCCCCGCTGCTTCATCAGGCAGATGTGGTGAAGGTGGAGGAAGAAGATGGAAACTGAGCGACAGCAGCGGGTTCTACTGAGGAACCAATAAAACTCACCGAGCTTCAGCAGGAACACATCAAGTTAAAAATACAGTTACTGGAAAACCAAGTGGAGAAGTAGTGTGAAAACTTTAAAGGTCTAATACACCATTTTCTCGAAAAGACGAAGCCCCACGTCTGTTACTCACTGTTTGAACAACGCCATGCTCCAGACCATCGCCCGGCTCTCCTGCTTCTCCCAGGAAACGCGGAACTGTACGAGCGCGATCTCCTCTTCTCCGGCGTGCACGGCTCTGTACAGTTTCTGCGATCGGCCTCGCTCATAAATAAAGCTTTTTTTCCGAAACAGCTACAGTTTCATTATGTCAGACTGGCCATCGGTCAGTACTAGCTCAGAAGCTCACGGCTACATAAACACTCTGAATGCGCAAAAGGGAGAAGCTGATTGGGCGCGAGCACGGAGAACCGCCTTACGACAGCAGCTCGTCAGAATGATTGACAAACAGACCCACCAATTATTTAGGTGATCCACCCGGAAATCAAAATGTTGTATTACACCTTTAAGTTTAGTGTTACGATTTTGGGTTGAGGAAATTTTTGTTTGAATTACTTTTCTGACGACTGTGAAATCTGGATTTTTTTCTGTTCAACAACAAAAAAAAAAACTTTACATGAAGAGGTTTAATTTATTAAAAATATCTTTTTATACTAATGATTGCGAGACATGCCAGTAACAGCTCTCTGTGGATGAGTCTCTGTGGAACCGATACCTGGATCAGACTCTGATCCGACCCTGAGGAGGAATTTAACGCTGTTTTTCAGGATGAAACTGATCCAGCTCTGGGACTGAAGTTTTGAAATACCCAACACAGGTTCAGATCTGGATTAAGGCAGGATTGGATTTCCTAATCTGGATTTAAATGATCAAGATTAAATGCTGTTTGAAATACCCAGAGCAGGATCAGATCTGGGTTTAATCCAATGATTATGTTTGAAATACTGGGCCCAGATGGGAGCAGAACTTCTCCATTAAAGCCGTCATCTTTACAGCCTCAATGTTAAGCTTTTTATGTAAAGTCTATCTCTTCCAGGAAGTGGTTCCAGTCTGGTTTCGTTTAGAGGATGTGGAATCTCGCCAGCAGTATTATTAGCTGGGTTAATAAAGTTGTTTCCTTATTTTGGTGGAAGTTGATGTTAAAAGAATGTGGATCTCCTGGAGGCGATGCTTCCTTTGGTTCTATTGGATAAATAATAATAATAATAATAAAAAAACCTCCAGCTTTAGTCCAGAAAGCTTTACTGAAGCAGCACTGACAGAAGAGGTGTTGTATTGTTTCATCTCACTTGCACAGAAACAGCAGTGGTCGTCTGTGTCTCACTTAAATCTTTGCAACGCTTTTTTTAGCTGGATCAATATTATGAAGGATTTTAAAGGTTGTTTCTTTGATTTTGTTCTTGACGGAGAACTGTCCTCCAGCCTCCAGGCCTGGTTCCAGGCTGTTCCCCCGGACCTGGAGCTCCAGCAGGACGCTGCTGCAGCTCCACCTGTGGGCCCAATGTTGTTTCTGATCAATTTATTTGAAAATTTATTTATATCCATTCTATTTATTAATATCTGATTTTCAATGTTCTGAGTTTGTGGGTTGAATTTGGATCCTTTTAATAGATGAGTCAAGCCTTTTGGAATCCCTGACACAATAATGTTATGTTCTATTTGTGGAAGTGAGATTTTGTACTGAATGATTAATTCGTTACAGCTCCTTGTTCGTTTATTATTTGATTTGCTCAGATAATTCCATCATCAAACCAGGTTTTGAAAAACAGATTTTTGTTTTAGTGTGTGATGTTTTCATTGCTCCAGAGAGCAGCTGGTTGTAGATCAGCCTCCAGGAGAGCAGCGCCTGCTCGTGGAAATCAGAGAGCTCAGGGGGATTTTCTCTGTTTTATAATTACATTTAAGCAGGAACTGAATTCCGCCCACCGTATTAAATATATATATTGGGATAGCATTCCATATATTGAGGTCTTTTATTTTCATGCGGTTCTGCTTACTTTCAGACTGCACTTTTGAGATCAAACCAAGCGTCTGGACAGCGTGCCATTGCAGCAGCTGCCACCCAAAAGGAAGAGTGTCCAGACAGAGAGTAAAGCCTGAACAAGAAGAAAACTGGCTCATTTGATTGATCTGGATGAAACCGGAAGTCCCGCCTCCATAGCCAGCAAGCAGCCCCCCAGGTCATCCAGTCCTCTGACCCTGCTCTTCCTCACCACTCCGTCTGACCGCCAGACAGTTTCTAAAGCTTTCTCTTGTACTTCTTAGCTTTGTGTCTTTTGCTACCCAGAATGCATTGTGCTCCACATCAAGTCGTCTCACTGATGTCACTGGAAGCCCACCAATTTAATGGGACCAGAGTTCGGTTATGAGATCTGGATCTGAGCTCAGGGTGCTCAGATGAAGTGGACTTTCCCAGAAAGCCTGTGAAGTGATGAGGTCCAGCTCAGCGGGAGGGACAGCGCCCCAACGTCAGCTGATGGCCCGATGTCCCACTCACCTGCCCATTCACAGCCACACTCACACTCTGGTCTGTGCAGTTCACAGTTTGATCAGCTCCGCAGGCAGAACCTCAGACCCTGCCAGTTAACTGGAGGGTGCCCAATGTGGCCCCAGGGCCAAGGTTGGGAACCACTCGACAAGACCACATTCAGCAGCAGTCAATGACTTGAACCTGTCAATCACAGAGGCCATATTCATGTGGTCCTGCTCTCAGGGGGGTGTTGGGGGGGGGGGTCCCTCTGGATTCAGTCTGTGGATTTCTTTCACTCCGTCCTGAAAAGGACAGAGACGTTCTCTGACGTGTGTTCTATCACGGTCCATCAGCTTCAGAATCTAACATCAGAAGACCCTCAACACACACACACACACACACACACACACACACACACACACACACACACACACACACACACACACACACACACACACACCATTGTTGAGCCTCTGTAAGGAGATAAAGTGAGAGCACTAGGGAAGCTGTGATAACATTGTGAAGAGGAAAGAGCAGAGCCTCACTGAGGGACAGACAGGCAGAGGAATGCATCGGGGCTGAATGTTAAAGAAGTTTGATTCTGACTGTTTGAATACACTCACTTCTAAAGGTCCAGGCTTTGTTAACCATCTGGTCACCAAGATTCACTGATATCAGACCGCAGAGCTTCATTCCACCAGTGGAAGGATGACAGAGAAGAGACAGACAACTAATAAACTAATATACACTACACACACACACACACATATATATATATATATATATATATATATATATATATATATATATATATATATATATATATATATATATATATATATATATATATATATATATATATATATATGTCGTGATGTCTTGCTGATCAAATTAATTGATCATTATCAAAAGTGAAGAGTCCAGCACTCTCTCTGGTCCGGTCCGCTCCGGTCCGGTCCAGTCCTGGACCGTGCAGGCTGGCTCAGACAGACAGGAGAGACCTGTAGCAGGTTTTTGTCAGCATGCATTCCTGGTGATTTCTCCCATGTCTGCTGCAGATCCTGGTGCTGAGTAGATCACTGGTGGATCTGTGAGTTGATAGCTCAGTCAGAACAGCTCGATCTCACACATGTGGGCCTGGTGGCAGACCGTTGCCCCACTGAATCAGTATCCATATGGAGTCTTTGTGATGGCTTCAGCTCTGCAGAGCAGCAGTGCTGACCCTTCATCCTCCTGGTGTTTACATGGGCAATCGGCTTTGAACTGTCTTCCAGGATCATTTTCTACAATCCCACAGATCCTGTAGAGGAAAGCATAGAGGAAAAAACTCACTTTTTCACAGAAAGAAACCTGCAGAACCAGATTCACCACTTTGTTTTGTTTTTTTTCAGGCAGCTGCAGCTACACCCTGACAATAGCAGACACACACCAGCAGTGTGTCCGTTCTGCACTAATATCCTGCAGGTTGAGCTGGCTGGTTCTGATGGGGCTCTCCACTGAGCGGACCGCCCTCCTCAGACCCAGAGGTCCTGCTGGCTGGTTCTGATGGGGCTCTCCACTGAGCGGACCGCCCTCCTCAGACCCAGAGGTCCTGCTGGCTGGTTCTGATGGGGCTCTCCACTGAGCGGACCGCCCTCCTCAGACCCAGAGGTCCTGCTGGCTGGTTCTGATGGTGCTGTCCATCCAGGTGGAGACACTCCAGACAAAGCTCTCTCAACAGTGGAGGGTTAAAGGTTGCTGAGCACCTAGAGAGGCAGCCCGGTGTGGGAGGTGGAGGGGGTACTGTGGGCCTTTCTTCAGCAGGGTGTTGATGTGGCAGAACCACGTCGGGTCTGGTGTGTTACCTGAAGCTCTCCACCCGCTCCAACTCTCTGGCGCCGATCCGAACTGGGTGGTCTGGTCTCTGTTGCCGCTGGCTGAGGTCCAGGAGGACCCGCTGACTCACAACGGTCCTCCAGGAGGATGGTGTCCATCAGTCCTCCTGGTGGGGATCAGACCCCCCACTGCTCTGTCCTGCTTTATTCTACAAATTCAAATGAGTTATGTTTGTTGTTTTCTTGTGACAAAACCAGTTCTGGAGGCACAACATCAAGTATGTACAGGCAACCTTTGTGCTTGAAGACCTTTGACTTCAGGTCCAGAGAGAAGTGCTGGTCTGTCTCTCAGCTCCGGACGGCTGACATTCCTTCCCCTGACCAGAACCCAGGAGGTTTACGCCGTCTGTCATCAGGTTACACACAGCGCTGCTCTCATGGTCTCCTCCAGCAGAATTTCCTCTGAAACGACCTCCGTGCAGCTGAACGCCGTTCTCCCCGCTGTCCCCGTCCCTCAGGACTGTCTTCCAGGCGTCCATCTAAATAGACCTGATCCACAGAATGAACCTCCTTCATCCCTCAGCTGAGGAAACCTGGCTTTAGAGCGCTGCTGCCCCGACAGCACACACACTACTGCGTGTGTGTGTGTGTGTGTGTGTGTGTGTGTGTGTGCGTGTGTGTGTGTCCAGGAGAAAGTAGTTTCAGAAGCTTGTGACTGACAAAGGCCTCCCAAATGAGATTAGGTGTTATTGTGGGTGTGAGGACTGGGCTGTAATTCAGTTTGAGGAGAACATCAGGCCGGCATTAAAGTGGAAAAGTTCATACTCGACAAAATGGACCAATGAGAGAGCTCCGAGGCTTCAGGTAGGGCAGGAAGGTACAAGAAAAAATAGGAACAATAAAACAGAAGGAGTTCTTTGGTCCTGAGCAGGTCTTATTCCCCAGTGAGCTGGTCTCATGATGAAGGGATGTGTGGAGAGCTCGGCTCACACCACAGGACCTGCATCTGGAGAACATCTGTGCTCGCTGCACATCTGTCACTTTACAGGTGTTGCTTTTCCAAAATGCCAGTAATTGCTGCAATGCAAACAGTGTGGTGAGGGTCTGAGATAACCGCGGATTGTTTCTTTCACAAGGAGCATGTTTAAAAAACCTCTGATGCTGTCTGCTCAGCTTCACTGCTCCACCACTCACATGGTCAGAGAGCCGTCTGCTGACCGCAGGACTGGTATCACCGGGTTAAAAAATGAGCTATTGTTGTTCAACTCGTCTCTCTTTTCCCAATACTGTTCATTTCCAATAAAGAAGACCTTGAGTAAAACAAAAAAGTACACACACACACACACACACACACACACACACACACACACACACACACACATACACACACACACACACACACATACACACACACAGAAAGATTATGCGATTAATCGCGACTAAAAAATTTAATCGTTGCCCAGCATTAATATATATATATATATATATATATATATATATATATATATATATATATATATATATATATATATATATATATATATATATATATATATAAAACACTGTGTTCTCGCCAACCTGGTGGTATTGTGTTTGTCTCCTTCAAGCTATACATATATATATATATATATATATATATATATATATATATATATATATATATGTATGTATATAAAACAATATTTCATGTTCACAATCGTTGCCCAGCTGTCATATATATGTAACAATATATATACATATATATATATGTATGTATATATAGCCATTTTAATTGCAATTAAAATGGCTCATTTGAAGTCTGCCGATTCCATTCAAAATGTGCGTGTTACATAAATAATTTTACAATTCATCAAATATGATTTATAATAGCTTAAAATACCAAGTCTTTGCTCCCCCAACACACACACACAGGTTCGTATTTCTATCCTTGTGGGGACCTTCCATTGACTCCCATTCATGTCTAACTCCTAACCCAAACCCAAACCCGAACCCTAACCCACACCACAACAATGCCTAACCTTAAAGAAATGTTTTTGCACTTTTACTTTTTTCAGTAACAACAACATGGCCACGAAAACGCTGTTTTCCCTCAATAGGACCAGAAGAAGGTCCCACAAGGCACATCCTGCAGGAAAATGATACACACAGACACACACACAGTGGTGAGGACAAGTACTGCATGCAGGCCGGCATCTTTATTACAGTGATATAGTGATGCGTAAATCATACATTAAAATTGGCCTCATTCTGCACATGATCCATGGTTATGATCATACAAAAGTAATAATAATAAAGGAAATACACGGGGGAAACAGCATTTTGCCAGTATTTAGGGCCCCCTAAAATTTCACAAATCATGTTTTCAGGACAGCTTATGTCTCATGAAGGGGGCTGAGACCCCCCTGGCCCCCCCAGAGTTCGCTTCCTGTACATATTGTCTTATTGGTGGAAATGACGAACGTGGGATGTGGGCTTCAGCTTTCAGAGGACCGGTACACTGAAACCACTGAGCCTGTGAACAACAACCGTCCAGATGGAGTGGGGAGTGCAGGAACAGTACCAAGACCAGGACCAGGACCAGGAGGAGGACCAGGACTAGCCGGATGAGCAGGATCAGGATCAGTATCAGGAGAAAGAATCGGACCAGGACCAGGACCAGAGTCCCAGGGTTTCCAGAAGTTTCATTTCCCCCCCTTTAACACAATGAAAGTTTTTTGGTTTTTTTTCCTGTTCCACTTGGAACAATCTTCAAAAAAATGTGTTTTCAGTGACGCCGATTGTTGTTGTCGTGCAAACAGACAAAGTTTTGTGGTTTCTGTTGACGTTCCTGCCATGTAAGCAGGACCTGAACAGAAGTGAGGGAGAATTTAACCCGTTGGTGTTTAGCTTCCAGACAGGAACCCGGCGTGGTTCTCACACTCCAGCAGGGTTTGGTGGTTTGATGATGTTTTTGGAGGTAAAGGGAAATGAGGATGTCTCCAACGCTGCATCCCGTCACTTCATTTACAAACATGATATATGAACTGCAGGGTTCACAAACGATCATCAGTGATGGATTTAATGGCCAAAGCATCAACAAACAGTTCTACAGAACGTTCACTTCCACACAGAACATCAGACATTTCATGAAAACTCAAAGAGCAAATAATCTTATATTAAATACAATGTACAGAACCCTGGAAAAGAGTGAACAGTAACACTTATTCATCAACAGCTTGACGTGTGAGTCTTCCTGTGTTCATCCAGCAGTGTGTTTCATGTTATTGAACACCTGCATCCCTCAGCAGCCTCCTGACAGTCTTCAGGTAGTCCGAGTCTGGATAACTGTCGCTTCAAACAGAAAACACACAAAGGTTCTCAGCCCGTCACATGAAGAGAAGAATGCACCACGGAAGAAGAAAGGACACTGGATATCACACATTTCACAAAAAAACATTTAGTGTGTAACCTTTAACGCCTCCTGGTGGACCTTCTCAAGTTAGTTCACTGACTTTATGAGCAGTGAGCAAGAAACTCTGGAGAGCCTCTGACCATCGTTTATCCACTGACAAAGAATCAAAACGGCTCAAGATCAAAGGCAGAGAAACGCAGCGGGAACATCCGGGGTTACATTTAGGTTCTCGTCCTGGTTTATAACCAGCCATCCATTCATGTATGAATTAATGGATGGATGAATTTGTGAATGGCCAGCTAGATGGATGGATGGACACATGAATGGATAATGAATGGATGGATGGATGGATGGATGGATGATGGATGGATGATGGATGGATGGATGATGGATGACATTTGCTCGCTCTGTGGGAAGACCACTGAATGAGAGCTGACACACACACACACACACTCTCCTTTACCTGCTGATCAAACAGTAAAATAAACCAAATCTGTTAGTCAGTTTTCGTCTGCTGGGATCAGTGAACCCTAACAGAGGAATTCCACATCTTCCGTGTCTGCTCCGCTCTGCTCCGTATTATCAGAACCCACAGCTCCGGATCGCTCCGGATCGCTCCGGATCGCTCAGGATCGCTCCGGATCGCTCCGGATCGCTCCGGATCGCTCCGGATCGCTCGGCTGCACCTCTGTTCCGCCGGCCAGAGAAGCAGAGCAGTGTGAGGAGCAGATTCAGGCCTTTCAGAATAAAATGCATACATGGTCCTGAATATGTATTTTGTAGAAAACAGGAAATATATGAGCAACAGCCTACAATGGGCCATATATGCAGCTGTGTAACGTTGGACTGGACGTCAGAAACGTTGGACTGTAGCTTGATTACAGGCAAAATAGAAGTTTGTCATATAAAACTTGAAAGTGTGTTCTAGTTTTTGCTTGTACGGCTTTTTAAAGTGTATATTTTAATCAGTATGGGATGTCTATTCCTGATATATCTGAAAATTGATGTGAGGACAAATAAAATGTCTTTAAACATGTTAAAGTCTTTAATAAAGACAAAATGATTGTATTTTGTATAAAGCCGGAGGTTGTTGGAGTTCTCTTTCCTGTCTGGTGCATCTGAACTGTGGAAATTTATGCGTGCGGAGACCTGGACGGACCGGACCGGACAGAAAAATAGACCTTGGCTCTATTTTGGACTGACGGAGCAGAGCGGGGCGGATCCAGACGGAGCCGAACGTGGTGGAACGGAGGCTACTGTCATTAAAATAGCAACGTATTTGCTGCGGGGGTCGGAGCGGACCGGAGCAGAGCGGACCGGAGCGGACCGGAGCGGACCGGAGCGGACCGGAGCAGAGCGGACTGGACCGGAGCAGAGCGGACCGGAGCGGACTGGAGCGGACCGGAGCGGACCGGAGCGGACCGGAGCGGACCCGGAAGAGGTGGAATTTGGGGGTAATCCTCTCAGCAGTGTCTTAACCGCTCACTCTGGTGATTCAACAGTCCTCTCTCAGATCATTCCAGTATTTAAACTCATCACTCCAGAGTTTTTAACCAGTCACTCCAGACGTTTTCTAGATAAACCTTTAACTTACTTCACTCTGCAGTCACTGCCGGTTATAACTGGATTGGATGAACTTTCACCCATAATTCATCTTTCTTCTCACCCATTCATTTCATCTCCTCCGTCTTTCCTGTCTGATGGTCCTGTGCTCCACCTGCTGTGAGGTGAGAGAGCTAACCACTGCACCACTGCACCGCCCTCCCTCTGTCCCTGCCTGCTGTACTCAGGATATCTGTTAACAGGACTGTGTGTGTGTGTGTGTGTGTGTGTGTGTGTGAGTGCTGTCCTCACCCGGCGCTCCCCCTCTCGGCCTCTGTCTTCAGAGGGATGGTCTTGGTGGTGACGGCGTCTTGTCCGTCCTCGCCGGTGGCGACGGTGAAGAGCAGCTGCCGGCTGAAGGCCTTGTCCAGCAGCTTCAGGACCTTCCGGCCCTCGGGATTGTCTGGCAGGTAAGCGGAGAGCCTCCGCCCGGAGAAGGGCTGGCCGGGGTGGGGGTGCTTGTCCTGTAGGAGAAAAGCTTCTTTCAGAACACTGGCTGGTCTTGTTGGCATCTTTTGGTTCGTCTGAAACCACAGTGTCGGTGTCCCCCTCCAGTCCGACGGGTTTGTAGCTGAACGCAGGACTTTGGGTCCTCTTTGCACTGCCGCTGTTCAAAGTGAAGTACGTAGAAAGTTAACAAAAAAACTCTTCGTTAGCTCGATGGAGACGTTCATTTGGAATTCTGGTCATTCTTCACATGCCAGCTATAGCTGTCAGTACAACACACTGACAAAGGTATCTGTGCACCTGCCTTCACACACAGTGGATTTAAAAAGTCTACACACCCCTGTAGAAATGCCAGGTTTTAGTGATGTGAAAAAATGACAGCAAGACAAATAATTTCACAACCTTCCACCTTCAATGTGACCTATGACCTGTACAATGCAACTGAAAAAACAAATCTCAGTGAGGTGAAGTAAAAGTAAAAACTGAGATAATGTGTTGCCTAAATGTGCACACCCTTTAATAACTGGGAATGTGGCAGAGTTCAGAATGAACCAATCACATTCTCACAAATCTCGACTGTGTATATCCACTGTACATGGACATGAGTGACTTCCCACTCTTAAGATACTAGATTAGATCTGGTGCCGGCCAGGCTAGAAGAGCTGAACTCTTCCAGGAGGCTTTTCACCAGCCTGAGCAGAGCTGTGGGAATCCTGGACCAGGAGGGAGGTCTGAGCCGGGCTCACAGTCCTGCCCTGAAGGTCTGAGGTCTGGACTCTGCAGGACAGTTAACATGGATCCTTCTATCACTGGACCTCAGGGCTCGAGTCCAACGCCCGAGGAACAAGTCCAGATCACCAAGACCTCACACTGAGTCCGGCCAAGACGGACAGAAGCTGTTCTCTAGGAAACCGTCAAAGTCAGACTGTCCACTGGACTGTCCATCAGACTGTCCACCGGACTGTCCACTGGACCGTCCACTGGACTGTCCATCAGACTGTCCACTGGACTGTCCATCAGACTGTCCACCGGACTGTCCACTGGACCGTCCATCAGACTGTCCACTAGACTGTCCACCGGACTGTCCACTGGACTGTCCACTGGACTGTCCATCAGACTGTCCACCGGACTGTCCACTGGACCGTCCATCAGACTGTCCATCAGACTGTCCACCGGACTGTCCACTGGACAGTCCACCGGACTGTCCATCAGACTGTCCATCGGACTGTCCACCGGACCGTCCACTAGACTGTCCACCGGACTGTCCACTGGACCGTCCATCAGACTGTCCATCAGACTGTCCACCGGACTGTCAGTTCCAGCAGTAGAATAATAAATGCCAGCTCCTATCAGAGGAAATGTTCTTCACAGATTCAGGGTTTGAACCGGACCAGGACCGTTGGGTTTCATTCAAACCACAGCTAACGTCAGTGTCCAGTCCTTTTCCTGGTGGCTGTGTCTGTCTCCTATCCTCCTGCTGTCCAGGCCCACCCTGGTTTCTGTCCTGTGTCGTTAGTTCCACCTGGTCTGTCTGCCTCACCTTGTCTTCTATCAGCCAGTGTCCGTCCAGCTCCGTCCCTCCTGAGTGGACGTAGCCTCCTGTGCCCTGTGGGTTCCTGCTAGACCCACAGGGCACAGGTGTGTTTGTCCCACTCCGACTCCCTGCCACCGCCCGTGTCTCTGCTCGTGGACTAAGACTTCAGTGAGTTCCTCAAACTGCCGTCTTCAGCGTGAGCGGGAGTCGTACTCACAGTCTGCATCCCGTCTGGGAACACGAAGCTGATCTGGACGGTGTCGTCCCTGGGGAACCCCGGCAGGTCCTTGTGCAGGATCACCCAGGTCATCTGGCCCGGAGGCTGACAGTCGTTCAGGCTGTACTTTCCGCTCACCTGCTCAGTAGCTACCACACAAAGGAAACCAGTGGTGAGGACGTCCATCAGTCAGGCCTGGACAGCACCGACAGGACATCTGGAGCACCTTGCTGGAGCAGAGACGGCGGACCCTGCCCGTTCAGGTACTGGTTACAGTGGTGTTTGCCGCTGCTGTGGTTTGAGCCCATCCTGAGAACGTGCACAGGACACAAGAAAACACACGGCTGAGGATGATGGACAGAATAAGATGGTGTGGGGTGAAGCGCCACCTCAGCTGCAGCCACCCAGACTCCACCTGGACGTGGATCTTCCTGCAGTGTTCTTCTGTTTCTGGTCTGAGTTCCAGATCATCTCAGAAGCTTTTCTGTTTTTAATGTGATTCTGTTCAGCAGCGGCGTCCAAAGCTTCAGCATATCGTCAGTGTTCCAACAAACAGTCCGAGTGTAATGAAAGACTGTTTTCATTCTCTTTCAAAGAATCTGGGCACAGCTGTAATCCTAGAAGTAACTATGAACGTTCATTGTGCCGTGTTTTCGTTGTAAGTGAATATCAATAAATGCGTTAAGTCCTAAAAAGACAATTTGCACAATTTAATGTCAACAGTTTATTAATTTGAAGCACTGAAACTCCTGACTCTCCATGGCGGTGTTGTCACTTCCTGCTCTTCTGCAGAGTAATCTAATGTCATGATTAAATATCTTGTCATGTTTGATAGTCAAACAATGAAAAACAAAAGAAATGCTCTGTACTGTTGACCTGCTCAAACATGTAGGAATTACTTCTGGGTGGGGTTTTATCTCTAACAGAGCCCTAATTAAACCATTTATCTTCCACACATCATAAAGGAGTTTTTTTTCTTTTTCTAATTACCAAAACACAGCGAGTGCTCCTGAGCACCCCGGCTCAGCACAGCTCTCTGTCATCAGCAGTTGTGTCCATTGTAAAACAGTCACTTGATGAATTTGGGAGGTATCGTTAGCAGCTTGCTGGTGATCCATGCTGTCACTGCGACTCTACGTTCTCTGGGTCTGCTGATCAGATGATCAGCAGAGTGAAGCCTGCACATGATCACAAACCTACGGGTGCGCCTGGAGCTGTGGAGACGGCGTCCTGGGTACCTGGCGGAAGCTCCTGGAATCCCTGCTGAGCTGAAATCTCCTCTCCCGGTGTTTCTCTGTGAAGGCTCGGAGCTCGGGCGACACGGCAGGGCGTCGGATCGCTGGGCGTGATTCCTCCCGGTCGAGTCAGTCGGACTGGTCGAGCAGCTTTCAGCTCATACTTCAGGTGCGCTCACCTGCTCCCGGCTTTTATCACGCTGGGATCTATTCATGGCTGTGTCCAATAGAGGCCGTGCAGCTGTGTGTGTGGAGTTATTCTAACTGCAGGTCGTCTTTCAAGTGTGATTTCTGTGAAAAT
Organism: Salarias fasciatus; assembly: GCF_902148845.1. Classification (NCBI taxonomy): domain Eukaryota; kingdom Metazoa; phylum Chordata; class Actinopteri; order Blenniiformes; family Blenniidae; genus Salarias; species Salarias fasciatus. Next base: position 26,174,869 of record NC_043753.1, read on the forward strand.
ATAAAACACACTCCACATACTTTCCATTTCCTCCTGCTGAAGTGTGTTGGAGAGTTTCTGAAAACGCTGAATAGCTCAGAGGTCCAGAGTCACAGGGCAGTAATCCTGGTGTCCAGGGCTGGATGAGGGCTTTCTCTGGGAGTTGATGCAGCTTGTGTGGATCAGTGGGACTCACATCAAACAGCCACAGGACTGACGCAGGAGGAGGAAGACCGAGTCTCTGTGCTCCAAACACTCGTCTCGTTGTCACCTGTGCACATCGCTGTTGTTACGTAACAGTTGTCATTTTTGTTTCAGTCTGAAACAAGTTCCACTTTCTTTGTCCTGTGTTGTTCCAAATGCCTCAGAATTTCTCTTTGTCGTGTTTTTCAAAGTCTAACATTCCAAATCACTGTGCCACTTCTGAATAAATGAATTTCACATACAGTAACTCACATTACTGTATAGCACAGTTACAGCACAGCCAGCTGCAGCATTGTGGTCTTCAGGCTGCAGAACAGCTGCACAACAGAAGAACATAAAGAAAGTTATACCGGAGAACCGCCAGAGATCAACAGCATTCACTGTTTTCACAGCTCTCAGGGGAACGACAACATGAAGCTCTACCTTCCCCAAGAGGGAGACGAAGAACGAAGGGAAGACGGTAAAAAGATTTATTTAAAAAGGTTTTTGTTAAATTAATACTATATCCTGACAGTAGCACATTTGTGTTTCATCAATTTGTGAACATCAGTGATGATATTCTAAACTCAGGGAGTTAACAGACATACATGTCCAGGTCTCAAGAACTGGTCCTGTTCCCCAGAGCATCACGTCCAGCTGGACAACATCTCCTGGACAAAGTCCACTTCTCTGTCCTTCTGGACTCTTCCGGTCTCTCTGGGTCTCTGTCCTTCTGGACTCTTCCAGCCTCTCTGGGTCTCTGTCCTTCTGGACTCTTCCAGCCTCTCTGGGTCTCTGTCCTTCTGGACTCTTCCGGTCTCTCTGGGTCTCTGTCTTGACCAGCTGTCCAGTGTCTCAGTCTCATGATGAGGACCACCGTTTGAGAACCTGATTACCTGATCATTCACTGATCAGTTCATGGATCAAACAGCTGCTCATGTTTCTGTGAAACTGCTAGTCAGAGAGCAGCAGGTGTTCAGAAGTCCTGAAACAGTGAACAGTTCCACACTCAGAAGTTTAGAGAAGGTCACATGAAGGTCACCTGGAAATTTGACCCCGAAGACTGATGTCAACGACGTTTTGTGAGACACTGCCAGCCTCACAGTCTGACTGGACTTCCTGAGGAAACGACCGGCGGAAGCCTCTGACTGTCTGCTCACATTCCTACAGCAGTCAGTGTAAAGTAAAGGTGACCGCCAGGGACAGTGGGGAGGAACGTTCAGTCTCCATCCTGAAAGATACCCTGTAATTATCTCCGGGCAAAACATACAAAGGTTACTCTGGAAGAGAGTTTCACTCAGTAACTCCCTCTGGAAATGAGACGCTCTACCTGAAACTTCGAGGTTAAGATGAAGATCTCTGACAGAAGGAGGCACATTAGCTAAAACCAGCAGAGTAAATCTGCAGATTAGCTGAAAGAGTTTGAAATGGTCAAAAAGAAGAGTAGACCTCCCGCTGAGAGCATCCAACCTGCAAAAGGTTAAAATCACACAAACGGAAACGATTTAAAGAAAAGTAAAAAGGTTAAAATTGTTAAAGTCACTTGAAGTTATGAGAAACAGCAACAAAGAAAAATGGCTGTTTGCATGAGTGTGTGTGTGTGTGTGTGTGTGTGTGTGTGTGTGTGTGTGTTCATGTACATACCCAAAAGTAAGGACCAAAATTCGTTTTGCACCAACAGAGTGAGGACATTTTTGCAAAGTGAGGACATTTTTGCCGGTCCTCACTTTTTGACAGGCCTTTTTTGACCTTTTTGAGGGTTTAGACTTGGTTTTCGATTTAGGGTTATAATTGGGTTTTGGTTAGGTTTAGGGCATAGGTTAGGGTTAGGCATTTATTTTTGATGGTTAGGGTTAAGGTAAGGGGCTAGGAAATGCATTACGTCAATGAGTGTCCTCACAACGATATAAGTACAAACATGTCTGTGTGTGTGTGTGTGTGTGTGTGTGTGTGTGTGTGTGTGTGTGTGTGTGTGTGTGTGTGTGTGTGTGTGTGTGTGTGAAGGCTGCAGAACCTGCCCTCTCGGAGGGAATCCTGCTGTATCTGCTCCTTCATTTAAAATCCTTTGTTGTTGCGACGCAGCAGCGCAGCTTGTTTTGCGACCTCGGAGAGTTTGGAGTGGTGGAAGACAATCCTGCTTAAGCTGAGAGGTCTGAGGGGGGTTTAGAAAACAAGCTGGGGACTGGAGGGAGGCGCAGATAGGATTTCAGATGGGACAATTACCATGTGTCCCAAATCCTGCCCGGCTCCCTTCTCTAATCCAGAAAGGAAGAGGAAACAGAAAAAAGTCCAATTATGTCCTCAACCTCTCTTTCTGTTTAACTCTTCCTTCAGCACCAGGAAAACCTGCTTACCAAGCTAGATTTTTCAAGGCCAGGCAGAACGAGAGGGGAATGAAAAGAACTGCATTAAAGGAAAGCAAACAAACAAGTGACAGCTCCTCCAATGGAGACTCGTTTTCTCATTTGAGCAAGATGGAAAGTTTCTTGTCATCACATTGAGGAGACGCCACAGTTCTTGTTGAACAGCCTTCTGATGCGGAACAGCGACCCTGACTGGGTCCAGCAACCTGCCAGGCTGAAGAGTGTGAGGAGCAACAGTCTGAAACTAACACGCTGTGACGATGAGGAAAGCCTAACCAAAAACCAAACACATGGACTCATTTCTCTGCGTCACTCTGTTGTGTTCCTGATCTAGTGCTGTGATGTTCAATGAACATATGATGTTCGTTATATGTGATGCTCGTTTGAACGGCTCTTTTAAGTGAATGATGAGAGCCGGATCACTGCTGTCTGAGAGCCGTTCCTTTGTGTAAATTGTCCACACTTCCTTCACGTGTCTCCTGAGTGTCTCCTGAGTCCAGCTGCCACCGCTGCCTTCATGTGAACGAGCGAGTTTCGTTTTTCCGTAGTAGCTCCAGCCACCTGAACACAGCAGCTAACTAGTGGATGAGAAGTGTCTCGAATAACTGGTTCCCGAAAAACTGGTGTTTTGGAATAACTGGTTTCCCTATTAACTGGCGACTGGGTTTCTTTCACGTCCCTTGTTGCTGATAGATGTTAAAAACCAGACAAAAAGCCGTTCAGACCTTTAATGAGTCTGATTTCAACATCCGCTGCTACTAGCAGCAGCAGCAGGAAGTGCTAAAGGAAGTCAGTCACCAGGTAACAAGGAAACCAGTTCATTTGAAACATCGTATTTACCGCTTTATCAGAGGTTTTACTAAAACCTCCCAAAAAACAAAAAATCCTAACAAACCTCAGCAGACACCAACAAACACAGCAAAACCCTACAAATCCCAGGCAACCCCAATAAACCCCAGCAAGCAACAATAAACCCCAAAAACTCCAACAAACCCAAGAAAAAACCAAGAAACCCAAGCAAACCCCATCAAACCCCAACAAACCCTAGAAAACTTCAAAAAGCCCCAGAAAACCCCAGCAAACCGAAACAAACCCCAGCAAACCACAGTAAACACCAACAAACCCCAACAAACCACAGCAAACCCCAACAAATCCCAGAAAACACCAACAAACCCTAGAAAACCCCAGGAAACTCTAGAACACCCCAGCAAACCTCAACAAACCCCAGCAAACTCCAACAAACCCCAGCAAACCCAACAAAACTCAACATACCCCAGCAAACCCCAACAAACCCCAGCAAACCTCAATAAACCCCAACAAACCCCAGCAAACCCCAAGAAACCCCAACAAACCCCAGAAAACCCCAAGAAATTCCAGCAAACATAAAAAACAAGAAAACCCCGAAACAAACCCAAACAAACCCCAGCAAACACCAACAAACGCCAGAAAACCGCAACAAACCCCAGAAAAACCCAGCAACCCCCAGAAAACCCCAAGAAACCCCAGCAAACATAAATAAACCAGAAAACCCCCAAACAAACCCCAGCAAACCCCAACAAACCACAGCAAAACCCAACAAATCCCAGGAAAGCCCAATAAACCCCAACAAACCCCAGAAAACCCCTACAAACCTCAGCAAACCTTGACAAACCCCAGCAAACCCCAGCGAACCCCAACAAACCCCAGAAAACCCCAGCAAACCTCAACAGACCTCAGCAAACCCCCACAAACCTCAGCAAACCTCGAAAAACATCTTTAAAAAACCTGAAAACCCCAACAAACCTCAGCAAACCCCAAGAAACCCCAACAAACGCCAACAAACCCCAGCAAACCTCAACAGACCCCAGCAAAGCCCAACAAACCCCAGCAAACCCTTGAAAACCCCAACAAACTCCAGAAAACCCCAGAAAACCCCAACAAACCCCCCAAAAAAACCCAACAAACCTAAACAAACCCCAACAAACCCCAGCAAACCCCAACAAACCCCAACAAACCCCAGCAAACCTCAACAAACCTCAGCAAACCCCAGCGAACCCCAACAAACCCCAGAAAACCCCAGCAAACCTCAACAGACCTCAGCAAACCCCCACAAACCTCAGCAAACCTCGAAAAACATCTTTAACAAACCTGAAAACCCCAACAAACCTCAGCAAACCCCAACAAACCCCAACAAACGCCAACAAACCCCAGCAAACCTCAACAGACCCCAGCAAAGCAGAACAAACCCCAGCAAACCCTTGAAAACCCCAACAAACTCCAGAAAACCCCAGAAAACCCCAACAAACCCCCCAAAAAAACCCAACAAACCTAAACAAACCCCAACAAACCCCAGCAAACCCCAACAAATCCCAACAAACCCCAGCAAACCTCAACAAACCTCAGCAAACCCCAGCGAACCCCAACAAACCCCAGAAAACCCCAGCAAACCTCAACAGACCTCAGCAAACCCCCACAAACCTCAGCAAACCTCGAAAAACATCTTTAACAAACCTGAAAACCCCAACAAACCTCAGCAAACCCCAACAAACCCCAACAAACGCCAACAAACCCCAGCAAACCTCAACAGACCCCAGCAAAGCAGAACAAACCCCAGCAAACCCTTGAAAACCCCAACAAACTCCAGAAAACCCCAGAAAACCCCAACAAACCCCCAAAAAACCCCAATAAACCTAAACAAACCCCAACAAACCCCAGCAAACCTCAACAAACCTCAGCAAACCCCAGCAAACCCCAACAAACACCAGAAAACCCCAGCAAACACCAACAAAATACAGAAAACCCCTAATCACCCCAACAAACCTCAGCAAACCCCAACAAACCGCAGAAAACCCCAGCAAACCCCAACAAACCCTTGAAAACCCCAACGAACTCCAGAAAACCCCAAGAAATTCCAGCAAACATTATAAACCAGAAAACCCCCAAAACAAACCCAAACAAACCCCAACAAACCCCAGAAAACCCCAACAAACCTCAGCAAACCTCAACAAACTCCAACAAGCCCCAACAAACCCTATCAAACCCCAGAAAACCCCAGCAAAACCCAGCAAGTCCCAACAAACCCCAGAAAACCCCAACAAACCCTAGAAAAACCCCCCCAAAAAATAAATATCCTAACAAACCTCAGCAAACACCAACAAACCCTAGAAAACCTCAACAAACCCCAGAAAACCCCAGCAAACCCCAGAAAACCCCAAGAAACCCCAGCAAACATAAAAAAACCAGAAAACCCCCAAACAAACCCAAACAAACCCCAGCAAACCCCAACAAACCCCAGCAAACCCCAACAAACCCTAGAAAACCCCCCCCCAAAAATAAAAATCCTAACAAACCTCAGCAAACACCAACAAACCCTAGAAAAACCCAACAAAACTCATCATACCCCAGCAAACCCCAGGAAACTTCAAAAAAATCCCAAAAAATCCCAGGCAACCCCAACAAACCCCAACAAACCCCAGAAACCCCCCCCCCCAAAAAACAAAAATCCTAACAAACCTCAGCAAACTCCAACAAACCCCAGAAAAACCCAACAAAACTCAGCATACCCCAGCAAACCCCAACAAACCCCAGCAAACCCCAACAAACCCTAGAAAAACCCCCCAAAAAATAAAAATCCTAACAAACCTCAGCAAACACCAACAAACCCTAGAAAAACCCAACAAAACTCAGCATACCCCAGCAAACCCAAACAAACTCCAGCAAACCCAAAAAAAATCCCCAAAAATGCCAGGCAAACCTAATAAACCCCAGCAAGCCCCAACAAACCCCATAAAACCCCAGCAAACCCCAGCAAGCCCCAACAAACCCCAGAAAACCCCAACAAACCCCAGAAAGCCCCCCCCAAAAAAATCAACAAACCTCACCAAACCCCAGCAAACCCCAACAAACCCCAGAAAACCCTAAAAAAACCTTAGCAAACCCCACGAAACACCAAAAAAAACCCAAAAACACCCAGCAAACCCCACCAAATCCCAACAAACCCCAGCAAACATAAAAAAAAACCCAACAAACCCCAGAAAACCCCAGCAAACCCCAAAAAACCCCAGAAAACCCCAACAAACCCCAGAAAACCCCAACAAACCCTAGAAAACCTCAACAAACCCCAGAAAACCCCAGCAAACCCCAGAAAACCCCAAGAAACCCTAGCAAACATAAAAAACCAGAAAACCCCCAAACAAACCCAAACAAACCCCAGAAAACCCCAGAAAACCCCAGCAAACCCCAGCAAACATAAAAAAACCAGAAAACCCTCAAACAAACCCAAACAAACCCCAGCAAACCTCAATAAACCCCAGCAAACCCCAACAAACCCCAGCAAACCCCAACAAATCCCAACAAACCCCAAAAAACCCCAGCAAACATAAAAAAACCAGAAAACCCTCAAACAAACCCAAACAAACCCCAGCAAACCCCAACAAACCCCAGAAAACCCCAACAAACCCTAGAAAACCTCAACAAACCCCAGAAAACCCCAACAAACCCCAGAAACCCCCCCCCCCCAAAAAACAAAAATCCTAACAAACCTCAGCAAACTCCAACAAACCCCAGAAAAACCCAACAAAACTCAGCATACCCCAGCAAACCCCAACAAACCCCAGCAAACCCCAACAAACCCTAGAAAAACCCCCCAAAAAATAAAAATCCTAACAAACCTCAGCAAACACCAACAAACCCTAGAAAAACCCAACAAAACTCAGCATACCCCAGCAAACCCAAACAAACTCCAGCAAACCCAAAAAAAATCCCCAAAAATGCCAGGCAAACCTAATAAACCCCAGCAAGCCCCAACAAACCCCATAAAACCCCAGCAAACCCCAGCAAGCCCCAACAAACCCCAGAAAACCCCAACAAACCCCAGAAAACCCCAACAAACCCCAACAAACCCTAGAAAACCCCCAACAAAACCAAAAATCCTAATAAACCACAGCAAACCTGAACAAATCTCAGCAAACCTCAACAAACCCCACCAAACACTAACAAATCCTAGAAAACCCCAACAAACACCAACAAACCCCAGAAAACCCCAGCGAACCCCAGCAATCCCCAGAAAACCCAAAAACAACCCCAACCAAACCCCAGCAAACCCCAGAAAACCCCAACAAAATTCAACACACCCCAACAAACTCCAGGAAACCCCAAGAAACCCCAGAAAGCCCGAGAAAACATCTAAAAAAAACCCAAAAAACCCCAACAAACCCCAGAAACCCCCCAAAGAAACTCAGCAAACCGCAGGAAACATGGAAAAACCCCAAAAAATCCCAACAAACCTCAGCAATCCCCAACAAACCCCAAAAACACCCAGCAAACCACACCAAATCCCAAAAAACCCAAAAAACCCCAGCAAACATAAAAAGACCCCAGCAAACATAAAGAAACCCCAGCAAACCCCAGAAAACCCCAGGAAACCCCAACAAACCCCAACAAGCCTCAGCAAACTTAAAAAAACCCCAGCAAACCCCAACAAACCCCAGCAAACCTCAACAAACACTAGAAAACCCCAACAAACCCCGGCAAACCCCAACAAACCCCAGCAAACCTCAACAAACACTAGAAAACCCCAACAAACCCCGGCAAACCCCAGAAAACCCCAACAAACCCCAACAAACCTCAACAAACCCCAGAAAACCCCAACAAACCCCAGAAAACCCCAACAACCCTAGAAAACCTCAACAAACCCCAGAAAACCCCAGCAAACCCCAAGAAACCCCAGCAAATATAAAAAACCAGGAAACCCCCAAACAAACCCCAGAAAACCCCAGAAAACCCCAGCAAACCCCACCAAACCCCAGCAAACATAAAAAAACCAGAAAACCCTCAAACAAACCCAAACAAACCCCAGCAAACCCCAACAAACCCCAGCAAACCCCAACAAACCCCAGCAAACCCCAACAAATCCCAACAAACCCCAGAAAACCCCAACAAACCCCAGATAACCCCGGCAAACCCCAGCAATCCCCAGCAAACCCCAGCAAACCCTAGAAAACCCCAACAAACCCCAGAAAACCCCAAGAAATTTCAGTAACATAAAAAACCAGAAAACCCACAAAAAAAAACAAACCCCCTCAAAACCCCAGCAAACCCCAGAAAACCCCCCAAAAAACTCAGCAAACCCCAGGAAACATGGAAAAACCCCAAAAAATCCCAACAAACCTCAGCAATCCCCAACAAACCCCAAAAACACCCAGCAAACCACACCAAATCCCAACAAATCCCAGCAAACCCCAGCAAACATAAAAAAAAAACCCCAGCAAACCCGAGCAAACTCCAACAAACCCTAGAAAACCCCAACAAACTCCAACAAACCCAAGAAAACCCTAACAAATGCCAACAAACCCCAGAAAACCCCAGCAAACCCCAACAAACCCCAGCAAACCCCAGCGAAAACCAACAATCCCCAGAAAACCCCAACAAATCCCAACAAACCCCAGAAAACCCCAGTAAACCCCAACCAACCCAAGAAAACCCCAACAAACCCCAGAAAACCCCAAGAAATTTCAGCAACATAAAAAACCAGAAAACCAACAAAAAAAAAAACAAACCCCCTCAAAACCCCAGCAAACCCCAAAAAACCCCCCAAAAAACTCAGCAAAACCCAGGAAACATGGAAAAAACCCCAAAAAATCCCAACAAACCTCAGCAATCCCCAACAAACCCCAAAAACACCCAGCAAACCACACCAAATCCCAACAAATCCCAGTAAACCCCAGCAAACATAAAAAAACCCCCCAGCAAACCCGAGCAAACTCCAACAAACCCTAGAAAACCCCAACAAACTCCAACAAACCCAAGAAAACCCTAACAAATGCCAACAAACCCCAGAAAACCCCAGCAAACCTCAACAAACCCCAGCAAACCCCAGCGAAAACCAACAACCCCCAAAAAACTCCAACAAACCCCAGCAAACCCAACAAAACTCAACATACCCCAGAAAACCCCAACAACCCTAGAAAACCTCAACAAACCCCAGAAAACCCCAGCAAACCCCAAGAAACCCCAGCAAATATAAAAAACCAGGAAACCCCCAAACAAACCCCAGAAAACCCCAGAAAACCCCAGCAAACCCCACCAAACCCCAGCAAACATAAAAAAACCAGAAAACCCTCAAACAAACCCAAACAAACCCCAGCAAACCCCAACAAACCCCAGCAAACCCCAACAAACCCCAGCAAACCCCAACAAATCCCAACAAACCCCAGAAAACCCCAACAAACCCCAGAAAACCCCGGCAAACCCCAGCAATCCCCAGCAAACCCCAGCAAACCCTAGAAAACCCCAACAAACCCCAGAAAACCCCAAGAAATTTCAGTAACATAAAAAACCAGAAAACCCACAAAAAAAAACAAACCCCCTCAAAACCCCAGCAAACCCCAGAAAACCCCCCAAAAAACTCAGCAAACCCCAGGAAACATGGAAAAACCCCAAAAAATCCCAACAAACCTCAGCAATCCCCAACAAACCCCAAAAACACCCAGCAAACCACACCAAATCCCAACAAATCCCAGCAAACCCCAGCAAACATAAAAAAAAACCCCAGCAAACCCGAGCAAACTCCAACAAACCCTAGAAAACCCCAACAAACTCCAACAAACCCAAGAAAACCCTAACAAATGCCAACAAACCCCAGAAAACCCCAGCAAACCTCAACAAACCCCAGCAAACCCCAGCGAAAACCAACAATCCCCAGAAAACCCCAACAAATCCCAACAAACCCCAGAAAACCCCAGTAAACCCCAACCAACCCAAGAAAACCCCAACAAACCCCAGAAAACCCCAAGAAATTTCAGCAACATAAAAAACCAGAAAACCAACAAAAAAAAAAACAAACCCCCTCAAAACCCCAGCAAACCCCAGAAAACCCCCCAAAAAACTCAGCAAAACCCAGGAAACATGGAAAAACCCCAAAAAATCCCAACAAACCTCAGCAATCCCCAACAAACCCCAAAAACACCCAGCAAACCACACCAAATCCCAACAAATCCCAGTAAACCCCAGCAAACATAAAAAAACCCCCCAGCAAACCCGAGCAAACTCCAACAAACCCTAGAAAACCCCAACAAACTCCAACAAACCCAAGAAAACCCTAACAAATGCCAACAAACCCCAGAAAACCCCAGCAAACCTCAACAAACCCCAGCAAACCCCAGCGAAAACCAACAACCCCCAAAAAACCCCAACAAACCCCAACAAACCCCAGAAACCCCCCCCAAAAAAATCAACAAACCTCAGCAAACCCCAGCAAACCTCAACAAACCCCAGCAAACACTAACAAACCCTAGAAAACCCCAACAAACGCCAACAAACCCCAGAAAACCCCAACGGACCCCAGAAAAACCCAACAAACCCCAACAAACCCTAGAAAACCCCAACAAACCCCAGCAAACCCCAACAAACCCCAACAAACCCCAGAAAACCCCAAGAAACCCCAGCAAACATTAAAAAACCAGAAAACCCCCAAACAAACCCAAACAAACCCCAGCAAACCTCAACAAACCCCAGCAATCCCCAAGAAACCCCAGTGGCTCGGTTGGTAGTGCAGTCATCTTGCAATTAGGAGGTGCTGGTTTGATTCTCCATGCCCCACCACATGCCGAAGTGTCCTTGAGCAAGACACTGAACCCCTAACTGCTTCCAGTGGACGGATTGAGCACCTTGCAAGGCAGCTGCCTCCACTGGGGGGTGTCAAAGTGATAATGCAGTGTATCAGTGCTCTGTTCACTCCAACAGGGTTTAAAAAGTGCAACACTTTGTTCTGCAGCCAGCTGTCCTGCATGGAGCAGCACCATGAAACTTATTCCTGACACCACTGTACTGCTCACGTCCCTAACAAGCCAAGATCTGCACCGTTCAAAAGGACTGCTGCCCAGAGGCACATCATCAGAAAACCCCCACCTCCCTGGTGAGAACTGCCTGCATGCAGCAAACTTTATTAATACAATTCATTATTGTCCGTCTTCTCTCCACTCTCTGTGGCTGATCCTGAGCGCTCCAGCTTTACTAAACACTCCTGATTCAAAAGGTCTCCAGACTGGAGGTAAATAAGCCTCGTCACGCCAGAACACACCCTGGACCTGGTCCTGGTCTGGAGTAGACTGGATCCACAGAATAAATCCTGGACCTCATCCTGGTCTGGAGCTCCACAGATTAAATCTCCACGGTAAGTGATGTTAAAACGTATCTCACTTTCTCTTGTCCCATTTTTGTGAAACTTGATCACAGATAACTTTATCCAGGATAATCAAGATATCCCAGCTTGAATCCATGATTCCACCAGAGGAAGCTGCCATTTGACCTGTTCTCAGCTCATTGCTGTGTATCATAAGTGTCAGCTGCTCATGCGCTGCTCAGTGGCACCGGTCGCATTTTCAGGAATAATAATAACAGATTGACCTGATCAACACAAACTAAGCTGCATCCAATCGACTGATGAGGAGGTTTTTCGAATCCTGAATAGGGACACCCAGTCTGCCGCTGACCTATTTTGCACCAGACTTCATCAAAGGTCTTGTATGGTCTTCTGAGACACAATCCGAAAAACACATAAATCTAGTGCAAGAGTTGCAGGTGGTGGTCCATAAAGTGACTGTTTTATGTTTTTCAGTGATGGATGATGTGCTGCTAACAATAGTACTGCCACTGTGCCAATTGTGAAGAAAAAATGTCCGCGATGAGGAAAAATGAGCCGGAGGTTTGTGAGTGTGAGCAGAGGCTCCAGCATCCGGGCGGAAGGCAGAGAGGACTGACGGAGGTGGAGGTGGAGTCACACTGGCTTCAGCAGCTGGATGCCACACATATGAAGTCCCTCTGGTCACTCTATGGCTACCAAACGGCTCTTTTGCACCCTCTCTGGTCTTTTCTGGGTCTCTTCTGTTGCTCTCCTTTTTCTCATTCCTGCATTTCAGTTTTGTTTTTGCCAGATTGAGATGTGTTCGTTGTAAAACTATCAACACACCAGACAGTTCATGCTGTGCTCGTGGAGACTCAGAGCTTCAGCATCACTGCAGGAGAACATCAGTAATACTGCAGCCAGCCCTCATGTCAGCCATGTTGTATGTGATGTCTCACGGTTTGTGTAATGGCCCCCTTGGAATCTCCCAGACGACGTCGATGAGCAGAGAGTTTCAACAGATGTTTCTTTATTTCTTCACAAGGAAGAATTACAATGAAACCCATGAACACCGTGAAAGCTACAAGAAAGAATAAAACAAACCTCCGTGGAGCCATAGCAACTGACACTTTACAAAAGAAAAAAAAGAAAAAGCTCAACGGAAGAGAAATGGTGACCTTCAAAATAAAGGCATTTACAGTTTATATTGAGTTGTTCAAAAATAAAATAGATGGAAACCAAACGTACAATCTGTGAGTCAGCTGTAATCCAGCAGCTTTTCACCAGAGCATCTCAGACTGACTGACCTGACAGGTTATTGTTGCAGGACTCTTCAGAAACACAGCTGCTCCTCCACCTCGTCTTCATCCGTTTCATGAACGCTCCATGTTGTGCTCATTCCTCAATGCTCCACTTTACTTCCCGGTGAGCAGGGTGTGTGACGGAGCAGCAGCCCATTGTTCCTCTGGTTCTGCTGAGCAGAGTTACTCCTGGTTTATCTATCTGTGGCTTTGTTCTGACCACTTCAGCGTTACTCTCATGCATCCAGCCCGACGCCTTCAGTGGAACACGTCAGTTTGAGAGGCAGAAACAGATAAACTGCACATGTACAGTATGGGATCTGGTGTCTGAAAATTCGGTTCTCTCATCAGAGAAGACGGCCCGGCACACCGTTCCAGGAACCTTCAGGAACAACCACTCCTCCACCCTCCAACAC